>NC_037638.1:17121085-17421085 GCF_003254395.2 Apis mellifera
TCTTTGCCGCGTTTCGCGCCACTCGCAGGAATAATTCCACGAGTTGTGGGTGTGTTCAGAGACCCATTGTGCGCCGCAATTAACGGCGCAACGCGGGGGAAATGTTGAAGGAATCAGCGGGCAGGACATTTTAAATAATCGCGGATTTGTTCGACTCTCAATTATTAATCCGAATTCAGAATTTTCCCGGCTTCGTTATTTCGGCGGACCGAACTTTCTTTCGAAAGAAGTTGAACCTACGGGAGAAACTTTTTAATAACAGGGACGTGATCGAAGGACTCTGGATCCGGAAGGTCTCGCTTGGCGAAACAAAAGGAGAGAAATCGGGATTGCAGCGTTTGCAGATGTGAAACTTGAAAATTCTCGTCTCGAATTGAAAGAAATGAAACAAAAAAAGGAAAAAGAAAGAAAGAAAAAAGAAAGAAAAACGATAGAGGGAATATTCTTCCACCCTTTCCCCGTTCCTTTCAAATAATTAAAAGGTTTCCTTTAACGCGGCAAATTTAAAATACATCCTCCTTTATATTCGAGTTAAGGCCTTCCACCATCATCTCCTGGAAATTGGGACGAGGAAAATAAAAAGTAGTAGGAGCGGAATAAAGTTCCGGCCGATAAAACTGAAGAAAGGTGGAATAAAAAAAAATCGTCAAAGGTTGCCCCGCAGTCAGGACTGATTGTTCGGTTGTTCGTGAATTAATAACGAGTACCGATTTCGTTAACTACCCATAACGATTTTCCCGTCCCATCCTCGCGTGCCAGAATAAATTTGATTCTCAAACCGTCATTCAAAAGAGAATTCAGTATACCATGCATAAAAATCTTTCTCTCTCTCGAATTCATTCTCAAATTCATCGCTCATAAATATTTCAAATTTATTCTCAAGATATACGCGTGTTTCAATTCATCAACCTGTTTCTTTAAACGACACACATAATTTTCACTCACTCTTCAAAATGGTCGGTCAATTATAATATTCAATCGAGAAGAGAGGCATGCTACGCCTGTTAGAAAATTTTCCATAATTACCCCTCTTACGCTACGCTATAATAACACGTATTCCATATTAGTGCCGCGTTTACCTTAATCATACATCGCTATGTTAAAAACCGCGCCGTGATCACGTATCCCCGGCCGTGTAATCACGGCTGTTTTACAAGAAACAACGTCTCGTCCAGCCAGGGCCAAGGGGATGGTCACGCTCGAATTACAATGAGGCGCAATCACGATCTGTCCAGGTCCCTCTCATTACGAATCAAAGTCTCGACGAGAAGTGGTCAGACTCGAACAGACTTCTATTATGCATCGTGCACACAGACACGACGCGGCGACCACCTAAATCACGTAATTTGCCGCTGACACAACAAATAGGGGACGTCGTGTTATTAATTACCGAGAAAATTGCCTTAACCCACGCGGCGATTATCCCTGGCGCACGGTTAACGAGGCAAGTTACAAGAGCGGGTGAGCATTAATACGTACCTACAAGCCTCCAAGCGTGGAATTTCTCGATTTATGCGGGGTGGATTCTTTCTATTCTTTTTTCGTCGTCGAATTATTATTTCTTTTTTTTTTTTTTTAGGATTTTTGAATGGCCGATAACGAAAGTTGAATGAAAACGTGGATCGATAAAAGTTATTCTGTGACTATTTGCGTATGTTCTATATGGATGGATATGAATCTATGATCTTCGCTATGCGACGTGAAGTGTCTAAGGATCCGTTCGTTATACAGTATGATCCTTAACTAAGAATCCTTTGAATAAATATGGATGCAATGACCTCTGTTACTATGCAATGCGATTCTCAAGAGCCGTACATGTCCCCTCTGCGGTAAAATGTAAAGACAATGATCTTTGACTCCTGTGAAATACGATCCTTAACTGAGAGTGTAAGGTTTCATTCGTACGTCTTCTGAATGAATATGGAGTACAATGGCCTTTATTAATATGCGATCCTTCATTAAAAATCAAAGAGTCCATTTGTGTGCGTGTCCCCTGGACGAGAATGGATGCAGTGATCTTTGTTACGAAGCGATTTAATTAAGAGTGTTGAGAATAATCATTCTTTTCCTTTATTGTTTTTCACCAGATCTCCACGCATTTTATTGCTAGAAATAAATTATAATTTCGCGTGTAAAAGTTTATGTGATTTCGATAAAGAATAATCCGAAGAAGAGAAGGAAATTTGCCGATTTTCTCGTAGAAAATTCTCCAAAGTCGCGGAAATAGAGTTTTGGTGAGATCGACTATGAGGTTTCGAGAGGAAAGAGCAAGAAACTTTCATCTCGTCGATTTTGTTGGATCCCGCTTCTGCGAGGAATAATCCACTTCCGCATATGAGAAATGCCAAAGATGAATACGTTTCCCCCGCGTATCGTCCTATATTGTAAATATACGATTTGTTTGCCCAACTTCTCTATCCTCGGATAGAGAAATTTCAAATTGTTTCCATGAAGACGTTTCGACGCCACCATCGATTGCTTGTCAATTGCACCGAAACCGAAGACTTTCTTCCTCTCTCGAGAGAGAGATTGAACATTCTCGAGAAATGAAATCTCATAGCTCTGTATTTTTTAAATATTATTCATCGATCGAAAAGAGATCCTCAATCTCTACTCATCAAATATATCCTCGATGCAACTTTACAAAATTTAAATAATATCGCGCGAAAAGGATAATTATTCCTCTTCGAAGGAAGAAAAATAATTCGATCGATCTACGTAGGATTCCGTTTTTTCCAAGATCAACCGACGGATGTGTAAATTACACGCGTTTACCTAACATTTTTATCCCTCCTCCTATCCCTTTTCCCACGAAGAGATCGAATCGAGCCAGCATTAAGATATCAAACCACCTTTCATCCAGTCTAAATACACTTATCACCGCACATCTTGCTAAAGAGATTACGAAATCTCTTGAAAGGAACGATTCAATAAATCGCATCCCACGACTCCTCCTCCCCTCCTTCCCCTCAGACGTTTTACATTTTACCCGTCCGTAAACGTGTCTCGTTCTTGAATCGACGACACCTATTCCGCGGGAAACTCGTTCAGCTCGTGACGAAACTCGCGTTTCTCCTTGATTATCCACGTCTTTGAGCAATATCTCGTGTCAACGTGCCGCGCCTTCGAAGTTTAAAGAGAGAGAAGAGAGAGAGAGAGAGAGAGAGAGAGGGTTTTCGATTTTCTAATTCCCTTTTCCAGGGCGGAGGGAGTTGGCTCGGGTCAATATCGATGCCATTGGAATAAATTTTCCTCGGCGGCGGTCCGTTTCGATACCTGGCAGGCGTATCGGTTGAATAATACCAGCGATCCTCGAGGATACGCCGGGCAATTTTGTGCCCGACGTGGAACACGGTTTGTACCACGACGAGGTTCGTGCATATCGAGGTGTGATCGTGGAATCAACGCGTTCGATTAATTTAATTTAATTGTAGAATGCGTGCGTTTAATTGGCCGATCCGTGTTGTTAAAGTGAATTTGGTTGGATATACTTGATAAGGATGGAATGAAATTGGATGGATGATTCGTATATCGAGCAAATAGTTGAAATAAATAATAAGAAAGGAAGTCGAATGAAGTTAAATTTCCTTCTCCATTTTGCTCGCTTAATTAATAATAAAATTTGTACGTGATAAAAATATATTGGAATAATTAAATTATTTTTTTTTCCAGAGAAAGGGATGGAAGCAAATAAAAATAGTTACAATCTGGTTAATTTTGAGACGTATTCCGGATAACGTGCTTCAATTTTTTTCACCAGGATGGGTAAACGAGAATCTGTACAACCCCATCGGGACACGATATTGGTTCCCCTTGATTAAATCGAACCTGTCCTACATGTTACTTCGCGAGGCGAAACAGCCCATGTCGAGTTTCTTATCGAGCAACAATTTCTTACGTTTATCGCGGCTTTCCTGTGCTCGTCTACCGTTAATAATCGCGTATCGTCCACAATCATCTCTATTTTACCGTAAGCCAATGCTCGAGTGCTTTCTCTCTCTTTTTTTTTTTTTTTTTACCTCAATTATCGTGCATGCAAATAGCTAACGGAGTCGTTGGAATTTGTAGCTTGCACGAAACATATTTTTTTATTATTCAGATTATACGTGCCAAATTTTTGTAGGAGTGTAGATAGTATCATCGTTTATTATCATAATGATGCAGATACGTATCTCGTTTCTTTTACAGATTTTTAAATACATTTTCCGATACGACTTACATTTCGAAACGCGATTATATATATATTCATCTAATTGAACTTTCCCCAGATGGATCTTAAGAACTTTTAAAGAATAGATAAAGAAATACGATTCTTACTTATTAAATTTCGTACGAATTTTCACGGCTATTACAAAATATTCGTATGATCCTCACACATGAGAAAATGTACGAAATATTGTTGAGTCCTCTGATCTAATTAAACTATCTATAAATTTCTGGATCTTTTCATCTTCTTATCAAAGCTCAATTTTAATCTCCACGAGATTCCAGAAACGAAAGAAATAACTTTGAAATCTCTCAAACTATGATTCGTCGCTCTAATCTCACGTTTCCATCCGCGCATTTCGGAACACGGATTCGAAACACGTGGCCGATTCTTCCCCTATCTCGCGGAATTTTAAGCAGAGAGGCACGCAAAATGCGCGCACGAACGAATATATTCAGAGAGAGAGAGAGAGAGAGAGAGAGAGAGAGAGAATTACGCGAGAGTCGATAGCCCCTCGTTTGCACGGGAAACGGATTGTTGGATCTGGTGCTCTTCCTTCCGGTTCACGAACGTGGCCGCGATTACCGCGAGATCTCGATCGACCACACGGGAAATGGGAACTCGAACCGATCCGAGTTACGCCGCCTCGTGCTTTTTCCTCCTCGAATCTTTGCGCGCGGAAATTGCTTTTCGTCTCTCCGTTCGTAATTAAGATTACGATCTGATGCACTTGTTTCCACCCCTCCTCTTTTCGAAAAAGGGAAAAAAATATCCTCTTTTATTCTCGGATTCTTCGCTTCTGTTTCAACATACTTCAATGTACGCACACCTTTTTCTCGTTTAATAATTGTACAATATATTATTGGAGATTTATACGTGTTGAGAAGTTGTATTAAAAGTAATTCTGTTTTGTATGGATCATTGCGAATATAAAAATATAAGTATTATTTTCCTTTCTTAAATAATAATTTTCTGCAAGATACAGAAAAAGAAAAGTTTTTATAAAGTATTTAGATTTTAGCATTGTGAAAAATATTTCCAGGTGAAAAATAAATTGCTTCGTGCTACAAAATCACTATGAATTTTCTTTAAAATCAATTTTTTCCAGGGTGAATTTTCCTCGTGCAAGATAACTGCCCAAGATTTTCATGACTGACCTAGGTAAAAGTATGTAGATTTGCAATAAAAAAACGAAGACGGAATTTGAAGATAATGATCCGAATGGATTTTATTTTTTTTTAATTTCTCATTCGAGTTTTGCCCTCGATGAAATGCAAATCAAGCTTCTGCGCATTTATTTATTTTTCACAGAGATGCAAAGTACACATATATATATATATATGTTTTGAATTTTAAAATTTCCCAATTTTTTGACCGAAGCTTGTACATGACGTCAAACAATTCTGATTCCTCTTATTGCGATATCGGGGTAACGGAGAATCGAAATATTTTCAACGAAAGCGAATTATTCCCGAAATCAAAGCGCCGCGGTTGCATCCGGCTTAAAAATATAAATTGAACAACAAAATGTTATGTCAAACCATCCTGTATATCCGGTTGTAAAACGTTGACATTTCGCTGCCCTTTTTCTGATAAAACCCGGCTTTCATCCTGAGCACGCCACGTCGAATTCATAAAATATATTCCGGTATATGTACTTACAATCGTACAAACTCGCATGCATTGTCCTCGGTAAAACTAATTTTGCAGAAATCTGCCAAATGGGAAAATATATATATAAAAAAAAAAATAAATAAAATAAAAAAGAAAGAAAAAAAAATAATATCGTATCGTATATTAAATATCAGGTAAAATATCGTATAAAAATGATGACAAAGGGAAATGGAACGTTAAATCAATTCAATTAAAATTACATCTGAAAGAGACGAGATATATATTTTTATTATAAATTAATTAATAATTTAGTAGTGTCTATTCTTATATTAAAATACGATATTTTTATCAATATTTTCAATGGGATATATCCGTTTCTATATGTCATATAAAATAATTTATAAACGGATAATTAATTCTTACAAATTCAATATTATCAGGATAATTTAATGGAATAAAACTTCCCAATGCATATACAAATCATCGATTTATAAATACATATAATAATTAACATCTATATTTCAGATTCTTTCAAAAAGACAAGTCCACCATCAAGTCCAATTAGAATTCCTCGAACAAAACTCAACAATAATAAACAAACGATAGATTAAGGATAATATTCTAATAAAAACACATACATAATCCATAATCCGACGTAATAAACATTCTTAGAGTTCTCACGGGGTTGCCCTAATCCCGAATGTCGGACACGATCGATTATCGTGTAAACCCCATCGACACCGGCCCCCATCTTCGATAGGATGATTAAAGATCTTCGATTTCCACGCGAATGAGTTACACGATCGCGCGACATTAACCGGCCAAGTTCACTGCTCGCCACCTTCGACCCTTCCCCCCCTGACCACGACAAATTGACTCGTGGATCGATTAATCCCATCCGTCCCGTCCACCTTCCGTGTAAGATCCAACGATTCCAGGAGAAGAGGGGAGAGGGAGGGGGAGCAGGCTTCGGAGTACTACTTCCTCCTCCTGTGTTTCCTCCAGTGATTAAGCAGGGAGAGAAATAAACCTGTCCTCGGTTGCCATTGCGGGATGTAACGGGTCTAGACAAGCTTCCTACTATAGCAGAAGCCACCGTCGTGTGTCCCCAGGGTGTTCTTGCCTCCAGAGAGAGGAGAATACTTGAAGAGAGAGAGAGAGAGAGAGGGGGGACATCGGAGGTTACAGCTGCATAATTCAGGCTAGCTTCCAGCCCAAGTTCACGCGATAATGCACGGTCGTATTCGAGGTCCGGTAATGCTCCGCTGTTTCGACCCGATCGGAATCGTATCGTCGTTCGACTCGAGCGTCTATCTCGAGCGTAATCGCGGATAGAATGGGTATGAGACGTCGGGATGTAGTTGGGCAATCGAGGCGGATTTCGAAGGGAAAAGGAGGGAAGAGGGAAGGGTGGTAACGAGAAGTTCGTACGTGCGGGTCGATCAAGGGGGATAAAATATTTTTGGACGGGTGATATTGATGGTGGTCTCTCGAATCGATGGCCGTGGTGGCAGGTGGTGTAAACTTTTGTTCTATCGCGAGGGATTTCGGGATACCTGCCGGTCTTCTCCCTTTTACAGGGATTTTCGAAACGATTTTAGAGGGAGACAGTTTTTCTATTTTCTATTTTCTATTTCTACGGGAAGAGAAACGAGTGGAACGGAAATTTCAATTTTTCCGAATTCTTTGTTTCAGATCACGAAGATTCGAATACAAAATGTAATTAAAGGGAGTTCATATCGTTATTAATATAATTGGAAAAGATATATGGCAAAAGGATCGGATTGTAATTGATGTGAAAACATCTGTTTTAACCATCTGTTGAAATTGGAAAAGAGATTAAACCCTGACACAGTGCTCTATAATCGATCAAAGATAGATATTGAGCAGAAGTACAACTGCATAATAACTCGAAACGTTAGATCCTTCCCACGACAACACATGCACACGAGATATCCATTCCTGATTAAACGATTCTCCACCCATCCCTTTAGATAAGGTCCAACCAATCTCACCCACGCGTCGAGTTTCAAACATCTTTAACTTTCTTCAAAACTAAGGGAAAGCTGTACTTTTTCCAATTATCCGCCTAACCCTGTGGGAAACGAATGGGAAATTCCAACACCAAAATTCCCGCCCATCGATGCGTGATTGTCACGGGGAACGATAACGAGGGAACGAAAAACGACGGCGATAACGATTCGTTAACGGCGATTCGAAGGCGACGATGACGATGGCTATCGGTTCCCGCTCACGCATGCGGAACACGCGTAGCGGGGCACGTTCCTCCTCATCCATGGACACAGTGTTCCAGGAATATAAAACTAGACGACACCGGCCGACAAATACACGGCCGGATTATCGGGCATCGGCTTAGGATTATCGGCCGTGGACGCGGTAAACCGGCGATTGGGAATTTCCATCGTCGATCAGCCGAGCGTAGGAAATCCGCTCGAATTCTGCTCGTCGAGTAGAAATAAAAATTCCTCGTGTGTTTTATATCTGTTTTACGCGGGGGATTGGATTAGATTTTTTGGATTTGGCGAGATCTTTTTTTTTTTTTTTCGAAGATTCTTTTGGCAAATTATACATTTCTTATTTTATATTCGATTGAAAATTGCGGAGGTTGTAATTGCAACTCGAAGAGAGATTTGATCGCGGTACGTTTGGTTAGCCAGTTCGTTAGCAAGATCAGAAATGGGTTTCTTCTTTGAACTAGGGAGAATTTCGGCTCGCCTTTGTGAGATCGTAGGAATCGACGGTTCTGAGAAGGTTTCGGCATAAATGCCATTTACGGAGCATATAAAGATCGACGAAGGATATTTTTGACCGGTTGTGGTTAACAGTGAAATGGTTGGAACGTGTATTCTGTATATTCTGTACATATTTCGCATAAATGTGTGATAATTGGATCACGAATGTTTATGCAAAATGATTAAAGGAATTTGCCTTATTTTCCAAATATCGTAAATAACGTACTTTGAATATTTAAATTTGGATTAAATGCATAATCCGCAGTTGCATTTACAAATTGGAGACAAAATAATTTGTTAAATTACATAATTTTTGAAATATAGCTTTAATTATGTATATCAACAGATTATTTTTACCGTTTTTAATTAATCAATTCACGTTTCGTAATGAAATATAACGTCGCTATTTTATCATTCATTTCTGCGAAAAATATATCGATCCATAAAACGCGCCAACCACTCAACTTTATCGATCGTAGATTCGCGTAAATACGTAGGGTGTGATGAATATTTTTTTCAACTTTATACCCCACTCACGAGGAGAGAGAGAATGGTAAACTGGATGGAACGCAAATACTCGCTTCGACAATTGTTGATCACGCGCGTGAGAAAATACGTCGCTTGTCAACGAGAATATTTCTAAAAATCCTCTTGAAATTTCGAATTTACTGTTTTCACGACGATACTCCTCAAAGATATACGATTTATTCGCGCACAATAATAAAACGCGTTTCCTTTAAGTAAAAGAAGAAAAACCATCGCGTAGTGCATCTCGATAAAAGACGCAATTTTGTATGAGTGCAATCTTGTCCCCGATTTGTTGTGAAATCGTGATCGAAATATTAAAGTATAATAGAATAAATAACTTTGACATATGCGTCAGTCATCATACATTTTCAAACATCGTTCGAATTTTGATCGTAGTAATTCTTTTTTTTTTTCCAGAACTTTTTTCCAGTCCCTAAAATACAAATCGATAAAAGATCTTTTGACAGGAAGGTTTGGAAGATTTTTAATGGAGGATTAACGGATAAGGATTGTCACGTAAGGGTAACATAAAAAATGGGGAATATACATTTAGAGATTTGATACATTGTAGCGTGGAAATATTTACAAAATAAATACAGAATTGAAAACGAATCTTATCAAATATTTAAATAACATATCGACGTGATATCGAAACGATTGTTTATTTAAACCTGTGAAAATTGAAATGTAAAAAAAAAAAAAAAAAAGAAACGATAATTCCTGCTTTTGTATCATGATCGATTTGCAATTTTTTTTTTCCAATTCTATTTTCAATTCAGAGCTATTTTGGAATGCTCCAATTATATTGTTAATTTCACGTGATATCAGTTACAATGAGTATTTTCATCACAATTTGCTTAAAAACTTGCAACTTAAAATTTATATTTACGATTCATTCACGAAATCCAGAAAAATCCAATTGAAACTAAATTTCAATAAAACATGCGCATGCAACATGGATATCCTTTCTCTGCCAAGTGCGTATCACATCGATGAGAAGATGGTTTTATATGCAAGGCGAAGCCAATTTCTGGCGTTAAGTGGAAAAGCATCGAGATAAACAGTTTTGAAGAGTGGTTGGTTATACGAAAAAGAGGCGAGAAGAAATAGAAGGACTGCGGGACCCCTTTAAAACATCGTACAACCGCATCTTTGTTTGTCTTTGGCGAGGGATCGGACTTCTTCTGGACCCAACGTTGAATCCCTTCCGGGAAACAGTAGTGGAAACCGTCATCAGTTTAAGTATTTACGTTTGTTTCTTCTCGTTTCGGGCTGCAACATGGATAGACACACTCGAGACATGTGTCGTTCTTCTTTAGCCGAGCGATGAATTGCTTCGTTCTTCTGTCTCGCGAAATAGGGGACGAATGGAACGAGGAATTATCAAATTTTTGAAGAAACAAGAAAGGTAACAATCGTGCAGTGATATTTTTATAATTATAGAATCATCACAGAATCTTATATAAATTTTGTTTTCCAGAGATTTGATCGAGTTTTTTGGTGGATGGAGGCAAAAGGAGTGTTGTTCGAAATTCCATTCGATTTTATTTCAACGATTATTTTCTTTCAGCTTAAATTTTCGCGGATTTATTCTTCCTTTGGACGTGGAACGTGTTAGATATTACTTAGCTAATTGTCCAAACAAATTAAATTTTCCGTCATTTAGAGATCTTTATGAATACGTTTCATTTTCACACGGAAACCGTGTCGCGCCTCTCCATTATATTAATACACTTTTGCTGTACTTGCTCCTTCTGTATTTTAGTCTAAATATCTTACTATCTTTCCTCTTTCTTAAAAATCTTTTTAATATTATCACGAAAAATATTATTATCAGTAGAAATGAATGATCGATGAAACGTTTATTCTTCGAAGAATAATCTTGTAACATATGAGAATCTTTATATTTATATATTGGAATTTTAGGAATTAAAAATTGTTTGATACAAGTATAGTACACCATCTTTTTTAGAATTTTATAATCTACATCGCGTTATATTCTAAGAAACGTGAATCCATAAGAAATTTTCTAATCGAATCTCATTAGAAATCGATTCGATCTGATAAGCTTCCAAGACTGGAAGAATTGTGCATTTCTATTTTAATAAATATAAAAAAGAAAAGAACGTCTGAAACGCGTAGTCAAAGGGTTAAACGATGCGTACACGGAATGATAATTAACGAAGCGCTTGTGAGAATTGTGTTTTCGGTGTAAATCCCTCCGACGGTGAATTTTGAACAGCAACTACACGTGTTTGCACCACGTAACGACCCAATTCGGATAATGTAA
Organism: Apis mellifera; assembly: GCF_003254395.2. Lineage (NCBI taxonomy): Eukaryota > Metazoa > Arthropoda > Insecta > Hymenoptera > Apidae > Apis > Apis mellifera. Next base: position 17,132,478 of record NC_037638.1, read on the forward strand.
TTACAGTCGGCAACAGTTTAAACGATAGTCTCGATCTAAAGATCACTTTCAATTGAAAGAAATAACTCGAATGAAGAAAAAGATCGAACATTTTCGAAAATATATCTTCTCTAAATCGCCAACTCCAATTTAGATTGCATAAAGATTGTCTAAGATTGAACGTCTCTCGAGAGAGGAGTAGTAACAGTAAATCGAATGGAGGGAGTACCCGTTCTTGTATCCTCAAAGTTTCAAAGTTGTTTGTTAAGGAAATTGATTACGTTCGATACCTAAACAAGGTTTCTCTGACGACTCTGCCGAAGACATAATTTCTCTCGTGGAAATGTCCGCTCTCGTTGAGAACGGGCAACGAGCAAAGCTCGACGACAGGTGGTTACCGTTACGAGGCGAATCATCCAATCGAGAGGAAGAGGGACACTATATGTATATATATATGCAGAAGAGAGAGAGAGAGAGAGAAAGATCACTGGGCTCGTACAGTGACGAATTGTACGTGGAGGCAACTAAGAGGTTGATGCGGTCGAGGAAGAGGCAATAAAGGGATCTGATGGCGTGTAATACCACGGCCGAGGAAAGATTAATTTGTTACTCGTTTGTTATTAATGCCTTCTACCGTGGTGGAGGGGACAGTCATCTCTGCAACGCTTGTCCGTAATTGCGACGAAATTGCTTGGATCAACGATAGGCGTTCCCTTCGTTATATAATAAGACGATGAAGTTTTGAATTTCGATCTCGAAAATTCTCGTATCTATATTTATTATCACAGAAATACAATTCCAATTGATCCATCAAAAAGGATATTACATATTGTCACGATATTTTGATTTGGCTTGCGTTAGAAATTATTAGAAAAAAAGCTAGCATTGTACGAAACTGTTATACGATTCGTATAGGAAGTGACGAGGAAGAGGAGGCGATTAATTCACGAAGAAGGGGTCGGACGAGTTACATTAATTTATTATTCGGTACGATGACCCACGATCGCGATTATGCTCGCTATTAAGCAAGCATAATCTCGTGGGTGAATTCATCGTGTGCGATAACGATTCATCTCCAACGTGGGAAGAGTAGATTTTTTTTTTAGGATTTTTCACGGTGCAAGTGAAACGTGACATTACGTGAAAATTCGCATCCGACTAATGGCGATCCACGCGAGAATAAAATAAATCGCTTTCAACGAGCACCGACCGGCATTTATGCCACTTTGTACACCATGCGATTTTGACGAATCATGGGAACGTTTATGAAATTTGCCACGAGGATGGGTAATTTTTTTTCGTATTTCGACAATTTCTCTTGGAATCTCTCTTTCGCGGGTTTTGTATTTTTTTTTGAGTTTGGCTACGTTTAAATATGTAATTATTCGAGTTTCTTTTTAGTTTGGGGAAAACGTGAAAAATGGATTTTTTTAATTTATTTATTAAAGTGGAGGGTTCCTTTTTCATTTTTGTGAAAAAAAATTGGAACAATGAACGTAATTTTGGAACAAATTAAATTGAAAAATGTGAATAAGGAAATTTGTAAATATTGCTTTGTTCTATTTTCAAAAGTAGAAAAGTGGAACCAATAATTTATTGTAATTAAACGAATGTAAATTATTTTTTACCGCATAATAAGTACATGTAATTTCTCACATGCCTTATGCAAAGATTAAATATTTAAATAAATTAATATTCATATTAACAATTCTTTTAACTGAATTCTTAAAAAACTGTCTGGTTCATTTAACAGATTAATACACGAATTAATTTCGAATGGATCGAGGATGTAATTATCGAAAAATTTACGAGAAGCTGCGTAATAAATCATTTAAAAACATTTAACAATTAACCAAATAACAAACGTTTTTTACGATATACAGAAATTCCACAATCGTTGCAAAATGAAAAGAAAAGCAAATAATTTCAAAAAGAAAAAGGAAAAGGAAATCGAAATACACAAATACACACGTGTACAATACAGAATCCAAACAAAATAAAATTCTCCGACAAAAATGGGAAAAAAAAGAAAAAAAGAAAAGAGTCAACGGCGCGAAATACCAGAGGAAATCTATTTTTCGTTCCAACCATTGTTCTCGAGTCGATGACGGCGTCTGCGAGCGAAAAAATGAAATACTGTCGGAAAGGATCAAGCGGAAGAGACACGCGGAAAATGTCTTCTAATTCGTCGCGAAACATTTGTATCGGCGGAAAAATCGTCTCGCCTCTTTGTTCCGCATCTCTTTCTCGTGCATACGCGTCTCGTGCATATATGTCTTTCATTCAGAAAAAAAGGGAGGAAAAAAAAACCGAGTCAAAAGATGTCGCGGTTCCATTCTTTTCACACTCTTTCGAGACGATACATCGAAATTAAAACGACAATTTTAATCTTCTTAATAGATCAACAATTTTGAGAAATTGATTTTGAAACATATACGAAAGATTGAATATTATTCGTTTATACAAATGGAATCAAGGAAAATCATTAAGATTGTGTTCCAAAACGATCTTTGAAATGATCTTGAAAACGATTTTCTTTATAAGCAATTGATGACATGATTGTATAATTTGAGATTGGAGAAAAAGTAAGGAAATGATGAGGAGATGTGGGACAAATTTGAAAAGAAATTCGTGTATTTGAATGCTAATGAAGGTAATTTAATGCTTCGTTTCGTTCCGACTAAAGTAATGTTCACGCAAATGTATAAAAGGGGTATTTTCCCTTGGGAATATCGAACGAGTTGATTCGAGTCTAAATATTCATCGGTGTATAAATCGTAAATATTTGCACACTCGCAGGTACGTAATACATGCTCGATTCTACAAATATTTTTCGACGTGCGCGTTTTATTCGTGCGTTAAGAACCATAATGCAACACATTTGGTTTATAAAAAGTTAATTAATCGATGATGATTGGAAAATAAATATAAATGAACGTATGTAAATATTTAAACGTCAATATTTGGAGGTTGTGTACACAGGTTTATTGTGTGACGAGTAACACGAGTAAACACCGTGTAATAATTTCATAGAACCTGTACGTGAATAGTAGCGTTAGTAGAGTTTAGTTAAGGAAGTTTAACAGATTTTAGACGTATGTTAACTAGATAAAATAACAGTACAAATAACTCGATCCGAATATACACGTGTACATGTCTGGTAAACTCAGCTTTCGAACTTCTCGGTTTAAACTATCCGCCCAAAAATATCGCTTTAAATTATCACTTTGAAGGAATACCAGATTTACACGTTTAGAAATGTTTCACTTTGAAATTTGCACTGAAGTTAATTGATAAGAAAAAGATAATTGCTGTTCAAAGAACAAAATATTTCTTAATCTCGTTGATAAAGAAAAAAAGATACTCCATTCCATTTTCCATCTCTTACTGTTATTCAAAAAAAAAAAGAAACAGTAATAAACTCCATATTCGTCATTCAATTTTTCTATTCCAAAATTAAAGAACTTAGATATCTGATCGATCGAAAACAAAAAATCGAAAGATCATCCCCTTCCATCACTTCCTCTTTTCAACTATTCCTCTAACGTCTCATCACTTTTTCAAATTGCCTTGAAAATTATGCCTGGCGAACGAAAACTAAAACGAAGAGAGGAGGAGGGGAGAAAAAAAAAAATTCATCGCGCAGCAAGTTTAAAACTCGCAAGTGCCAGGCTTTGGCATTGTTTCGTCGCGAGCCAACAGACTCCCGGGTGACGGCGCGCGCGTTGGCGACAATGGATGGTGCCCTGTTCAACGGATGACTTCGTCAAAGGAAACGGAAGCAACGCACAGGAAAGTTCGGCGGACAGGCATTCATACGGGGCCCTCGCTTCGACTTTTGTTTTAAGACTTTTGTCAGCCACGACCACGAGCCAACCGAAGAACCCATTCGGGCCAACTTTTCGAGCGCATTGTGCCCACCCATTATATTGTTCTCTGGGGGGCGCGTATGGCGAGCGTGGTGAGTTCACGCGCCTCTTGGATCTCGTGCCTAATGGTCACCTGGAAACTTTCTTCGCGTCGCATAGGGCGCGATAAACGAATTTCACACCCTGTCATTTCGAGATTTTTAAAAAAAGATATAAACGAAAAATTCTTCAAAAATCATTGTAAGAGACGAACGAAGAGAAATTAAGAAGAAAGAAAGAAAGAACGAATCGTTTCGATGAAAAGTAGATACAAAATATAATTATATAAGGAAGAAAAAATTAACAAACTCGAATATTAATTCGCTTCGAAGCTATTACTTCACGATGAATAAACTTTGAAAGCTTAATTGCGTGTAATTATGTGTACATATACACGTGTGCTCGATTAAATCCACTAATTTTTACCGTTTTAATAATAATAAGTTTGCAGAATCTTTCAGTGCGCGACTAACGATCTATGATCACGACACACACGATATATGCACGATATGAGGAACGATCGATACGGGGATGTGAATACGGCGAGCTTTAGCTTTCGTGAACTGGCGACAAGTTGGTATTCGACTATTCGTCCACGGCTAATGGGTTTTATGTAGCATTCACACGACGCATCCTCGTTTTTCTTCCTAGCGAATTACGGCACTTTGTCACTGTTAATTATTAACTCCTCCTGTCAACTATCTTTTATAAAGAGTATTTTTTTTTTCTTTTTTGCCTTCAAGGTTGTTGATATTCGCAAGACTTGTAAAATAACATTTCCATGAACGAGATACGAGTATGTATTTTTTAAATTTTGAAAAATGGAAAGAGTCGAATATTTAAACGTGTAAAATTTAATATAAATCTCTTATTGGATTAGATAAATTATTTTTCATAATTTCGTTTCGTTTTACAGATTTTTTAATTACATATCGTTATCGAGCACGTGAAATTAACGGGGCGTATCTTGAAGATTTTTCTTAATCACGATCTTCAAATGATTCGATTCAAAGATAAACACTTCATTCCAATTAAATACTCTTTAACCTACTTCTTTCTTTTTTCTTTTTTATTAATCGAGACATGGATTTTAACCGATTCAAAAATGAACTACTAACGTCCGATAAGCGGCGCGAATCGAGGAAAGAAGGAACGATCCGTAATTAAGTGTGGCTCGAGCTATAAATTAAAGTTGATCGTTAAAGGGAATAAAATGTGTTGCACGTTCCAGTTGAAAACCTCACGCTCTCACGAACGTTACTTACACGTGAATCGAGTAAGTAAGTAACACTTTGCCCCGTTATATTTTTATTCTCCTCGCCTTTTGTAAAAATTTACAAAATTTCGAATAATTCTTCTAGATCTACCTCCATACTCTCATTTGCATAACGAATCTCGAAATAGTCGCGATAATCCTTTAACCCTTATCATTTTATTCCAAAATTATGAAAACAGAATTTCTAAATGAGAACTTATCTTGATCCATACATTCAAATATTATTAATCATAGTAGGAATAATTCGAATAATCGAAATCTTAAAAAGAAGAAATGAAATCAAATTTCACAATATCACAACGCCAAAATTGCCGATCTTTCATTTCAAACAGAATTTCTAAACGAGAACTTATCTTGATCCATACATTCGTTCACAAATATTATTAATCATAGTAAGAATAATTCGAATGAATAATCGAAATCTTAAAAAGAAGAAATGAAACCAAATTTCACAATATCACAACGCCAAAGTTGCCGATCTTTCATTTCAGAACAGAATTTCTAAACGAGAACTTATCTTGATCCATATATTCAAATATTATTAATCATAGTAGGAATAATTCGAATAATCGAAATCTTAAAAAGAAGAAATGAAACCAAATTTTACAATATCACAACGCCAAAGTTGCCGATCTTTCATTTCAAACACAATTTCTAAACGAGAACTTATCTTGATCCATACATTCGCTCACAAATATTATTAATCATAATAGGAATAATTCGAATAATCGAAATCTTAAAGAGAAGAAATGAAATCAAATTTCACAATACCACAACGCCAAAGTTGCCGATCTTTCATCAATCTGGAATTCGCTAAGCGTGTTTAATGGTTCCATAAATCGTGGGGGGATTAAGCAAAATGACAGAATTTAAATGCCTTCGCATTCGTCGTCGGACCCGGACAGATATAGATCGGGCAGGAGACGGTCGTGCGCGCACATAATCGGGCAGTTTCTCACAAACGGCGGCCAACCATTGTTTGAAGTGTTTCTATATGCGTTCTCACGCTTTGCCCGCGGTAATCGATGGATCCATAACACCGTGCCACTTACCACTCTCGCGCCCATTCTCCGCCCGCTTTATTTCCTTTAAACGGCCGACCAATTCCGGGATGAAATTCTCTAACAGGTAGCTCCTTCACCTTGGCTAACGTCCCTCTCTTATGGCCAATTTTTCCAACCGTGTATTCAACGCGGAATGGGACTTGGTTGGAAACGTGCACGCAGCTCCTTGCTCGCTCCTACCCAATGGTTTCGGCCAAACTTTTAAACGGATTAGTTTGCGCCTCGAGGATATCCACTTTAGGCGAAACTGTTGAAACTATGATTCGTGTAATTGTATACAAGGATCCAGGAAGAATTCTTGAAAATGGGCAGAAAAATTATATTTTATCGAACGTATAAATTGCGGAAGAAGAAGAACTTCGAATTCTATTTCTTTAATTATTTAAAAAAATTTTTACAAAGTTTGTAAATTAAATAGTGATTCTTGATCTATTGTAAGATTACAAAAGAACTGTCAATTTTTAAAATAATTGAATTTTAATCGATATCATCAGGTTTAGACGAATAAATAAAAGTTATCGCTCGTATAATTTTTTTATGAAAAACTTGGAATTCGAAATCTTGCTTAAAATTTCCCGATGCGTAAATTTAGAACCATAGAAAGTCGAGTGTTCCCCCAGATTTTTATTCCAACGTTCTTTACGTGCTCGACTAAGTGCTCCTCAAATCGTTTCGAGCATTATACAAGTACCTCGGTGCGCCGTTATTATTACATTTTATTGTTACGTAACAATGAGGAAAAGCTTTCTGTCTCACTGTCAATTCTTTTTTCAGAGGAGAGAAGGCATTGTTAACTTAACAAGGGTACTTATCTCGAAAAAAAAAGGACAAGGCGATTGATAGGAATAATATTAACGTTTCTCTTTACTTCTCGCTTCTACTTTTCCTCTTTCTTTGCGATCCATATCCCGATCGACACATTTGACGCGCAAAAGATGATATTATTCGTAGAAAAAAATTAATTTCAGACTTTCAACATTAAGTATATAAGATCGAAGCAAATAATATTGCAATACTATAATGTAGATCTATTCATAATTTTCACGTTTTATAAACTTCATTGACTAATTCAATTTTCGTTTTCTTTCAGATTTAATTGATACGTTACATTCGCTTCTCTTTGTCAAGAAAATAAAATTAAAAACAAATGAAGATTATGCAAATGAGATCTAATCTACCATATAAATATTCATTTTCGATATCAATTTATTAATATTAATCTCCATAGTTGAGTTTCGTGATTTTTACTTTTCTAAAATATATGTTTCAATTTCTTTAAAAAACAACGACTTGATTTATATGGCACAGTTTCCACGTCTCTTTCGATCTTCGTAAAAATTGGAGAAAACGAGGAGAAAGGGATTGTATTAGGCAGATCTGATGAGCTTCTTTAACATAGCAAGATTACACTCTGCAGAATCAGAAAATTACGTTCTGGAATGAAGTCGCTGCCGCGGGACTCGTTTCACGAAACTCGTGATGCAGCCAGTTATCCAGGGAATATATATATATATTTTTATCCCTCTCGAAATCACTGGTTGTTGCTTCCATGAAACAGTTATTATACCGGGCAATAAAGCACACTTTGATAAAACATATATATATATATATATATATATATATATCGTACGTTGAGAGAATAACACGTAATCTCCTTATAAAGAAATCAATTAATTTAGATTGAGAGGATGCAAAGATTGAAGATTAAGATAAAATATTCAGATCAATTTGTGAAGAACTTCTGAAATTAACTTCTAATTAGTCTTCTTTCAATTAACGAGACGTAATCAATTTTCAAATTTGATTAACAACTTCCTCGAAACAAAATAAAATTCGTGGATTTTTAATCTTCGTGTTGGTCAAAAATAAATTCTTATATTTTTATCTTCAACAATACATCGTATTGTGTGATATATTTTATGCATGAATTATATTAAAAGAAATTTACACGTTTCCAAAAGATATCTCTAATATAACGCATGTACTTGGTTGCATCTGCACTCTCGACACGTAACAATAACACATCCAACATCAGAATCGTAATAAAAGATCCTCGAAAAATCCTATCGAAACGGGGACATAAAATTCCAACTTCTGAACGCGTTCCTTTTCTATTGTTTTCAATCTCGAGTGAACTCACTTCGAGATATCGTTGGAAACGAGGCGAAAGATAAGGCAAAAGGGGATCAACCCCTGTTGATGAATATTCATCACTCCTTAACGCAGGCCACCCAGATCCTTTCACCCCAATAAACCTTTGCGGTTGTACACGCGTCAGAAGGCAAACATTTCTTACTTTTATTTCCAACCATCGACAATTATCATTGTCCCGAGTGAACCTCTCTTCCCTTAAAGAATCTTTCGCGATTTTCCATTACGATCGTTTAAAAAGCCTTTGTAAATGAATGTAAAACGAGACCGATACGAGGCTCGACAAAAGTCGAGATGGCCGATTTATGGAAGCGCGTAATTCAATGACACAATCGAGTTACGCCAATTTTCTGCGAGGTTGGAAAGACTGGTTGCTCCTGCTTTCTGCGATAAACATGGCGTAACGTTCGATACACCGATAGATGATGCATCGAATGGTAAATGTAGTTAACAGGAAAATATAGAGTGTATTTCTCAATTGGTAGAGGTTTGTTCAATCGTAATTTATGTTTTTTATATCTCGTATTTCTGCCACGAATAGAGTATATAACAATTGTTTTCAAAGACTGCTCGATATTGAAATTTGATTTTAATTTTGATCGTTTATTTTTAAAACAGGAAAGTTTGAAAGTTTGCACGTGTTTTTTTTAATCGAAAGTGATTCATTTCATGGATCTTTTCATGTCACGATGAATATGTCGAATGAATACAATTTTAAACAGAGATTTAATTTTTATTGAAAATCCACAGATGGCGGAAAGTGCACCGTGCAGCGAGATATTTCATTATATTTCATCGGCGAGTATACACGTTTTAACGTGTTTAATTGATTAATATCAATAAAACAGAGGCGATATGTACAAGTCAAACGTGAAAAATTCAAAGGAGGAGGTTAAATCACGAATCGCACGAATGCTTATAAAACTAATAAATATCGTCTGAAATCGCAAGATTTTCCTGTATCACGAAAGTAACACGAGAAATATTGCCAACGCGTGTCTCTCTTGATGCAGCTTTTATATATTCTAAAGGCTTCTAAAGGATTTCTTTTACTTTTGCGACAAAAGTTACAGTAAGATCGGAGCAATCATTATTAAACGTAATTAAAAATCTGCATGAATAAACATTAATTACAACAAATATTGAATACATAACGTACAATTGATCAAACTTCATCTGGGTTAAATTAAATATAAATATTTAAATAGCCTGGAGAATACTCGAAAAATTACCAATTACCAAGAGAAGTTGAAAAAACTCGGCTAATTAATTTTCTCATACGTGGCGCGACGGGGAAGATAATAAATGACGGAAGAAGAAAGAAACACGGGAGTATCAAGTAATCGGGAAATAAAATTACAAGAGAGAATATCTTGCGATTCCTGCGAAAAGCAGGAATGACGAGTTAAAAAAGTTAGCGGAAACAAACAGCAGCGAGGAGATAGAGAGACGTGTATCCGGTTTGACCGAGAAGGATCGCGGGGAAAACGACGAAAGTTCTCGTAATGAGAATGCAAAATTGAAACCGCGACGCGAGGGACTGTCGTACGATTTCTCCAACTATAAATAAAGTTTTCGAAATACGGAGGCAGCGAGAAAAGTGGCGGAAATTGATCATGCGTAAACTCGACCCCTAAAACTTCCCGCGGTAGACCAACAACATGTACTCAAATTGCAAGTTGGACCGCAACGTTCCCCTCGTTGAGGAATCGCAGCTTCGTAACATTCGTTTTTCGATCTCGAAACGAGGAGTTCGATCGAAAATGATCACACGAAATGATTTTGGAATAATTTGATACAATTTTTATCGTATGTATTTTGAACAGAATCAAGTGTTTCTCTGAAATTTATTTGCTTTTAGATTCTATGATACATCTCTCGCACTGCTTATCTCACAGATTATTATTAAGATCCTTGAGAAAATCTTCGCTCCATTGAGGGGATACGTAGAGTTATAAACTTCACACGAAGCCGGTACATCAAATAAGACACGAAAGATTTAACATAACGCTTTCCACGTTTGAGTTTACATTTGCGAGAAAATTTGCGCTCAGATCGCTCATACGTTTCATATGGGTGTAGGTTTCAAAGAGAAAAATATGTACAGCGTATAGATCTTTAAAGGGACAAGATTAGAATAAACGATAACTTTACAATCCTTCTAAATATTTATTATTCTCTTCTATTCGAAACAACGAGTTCGAATTGAAAAGTGTTTGCGAAAAAATAAATAAACAAATAAATTTATGGACAGGTACGACTAATAGTATTGCGAGCAACGTGTCTGTCTATAAATCTCGTCGGGGAGAGGGAAGAAAAGGCGTCGATCGAAAAGAAAGCCAAGTATTCGAGTTATTTCGAACCTTGAAAAACTTTCCGGTTCATCGATGATGGTTGTTCGCGAAAATCGCGCGAAAAACCTTCGCTAAAATACCGGCGCACGAAAATGTCTATCCTCCCCTCCCCTCCCCTCGATTCCACGGGAGTGGAAATTGCTTCGTATCGATACCGCGACCCGGCGGAGGATGATTTTTCTTTAAAGAATCGAAAGAACTGAACCGGCTGAAAATTTAATATCGCCGCCTCGAATAATACCGTTGTCACGGTGTTCCTCCCAGACCCGTGTTTCCCGCTTTGGCCACAGTTTCGAGAGTACGAAACAAGGAAACTCGGATAAAGAATTTAAGTCATGAAACGGAGAGAAACACGAAACACCGTAATGGATTACTCTTGGATCTCCTTGGGGAGATATTCCAGAAATCTTCGATCTCGATGAGAGGGATTCCCTCGATTAAAAGAGGGAAAGAAAGAGAGGAAGGTGTTACACGATGACAAGAGTGAAATTATACATAGAGAAAGATTATTATTTTTTTTTTTTTTTGGAGAAGTAAAATTATTTGGAAAGGTTGTAGAAAAATCGACGGAATTCTGGCCTCGATCAAGACACACGTGTCGTAAATAAGTAAGCGTGAGGTTCATTAATACGAAGGACAGCCAACTTTCTGAATATTAAGATGGGTAAGATTGCTGAATGAATTGTTTTGAAGCCAGCGAATGAAGAAGTGTGGAACGATGGAAATTTGAGAATTTAATTTTTTTTAGGGAATCTCTGGAAGAAATCAGGGAGGAAGATATTCAAGTTCAAATTTTCATTATAAACTTTCCACGCATCCGAGATCTTTGAAACCATGCCAAACTTCAATCCGCACAACTTCGTGCGTTTCGTATTTCAAAATTTGTTTTTGGAAATGAAATATCGCGTGCAGCTAAAAATTTTCTTCCCGCAACATTCCGTCCCCACAAACTTTATACGTAAGAAATACAAATGGCTGCCAGAAATTACGGTGTATTGGTACAAAAATGAAATTTAACTTAGCGATAAACAATGCTATGAAGCATAAGAATGGATTGTGAGTACATTTTATACTTGATCAATAATCGATAGATTGTCGTTATTCGTCTAGCTCTATACTTTTTTCTTTTTTTATAATTTACGATGACTGAATCTTCTACGTGTTTTTCAGAAAAAGATAAATAGAATTATGATTTACTGGATTATTTCTGATCAATTCCGATACTCTCGTTAATTCAATTTCTCTTTCTGCGAGACACGATATTTATATACCTGTCGTTTATTTCGAAAGTGAATTAATTAAATGGCAAAGGGAACGCGATGATGAAGCTTCGTATAATTTATTTTGACCTAAATTATTACTTGACGCATGTAAATTCCCGGAGGATGTTCCTTGCTTTGGTTTCATGTTAATTACGGGAGTGAGTCAATAATCGTTCATGATGTATTTATAAAACGTATTAACGAATGAAGGGGCATATAATTTTCAACGTGCTTAAATTTTAATAGATTTAATTTATCGATTTAAATATTTCACCGCGACAAACATAAATGAAAATTGATTGAAAGATGATCCGAATACGTGTGTGTACATATTTTACTTTATAAAATAATGAAATTAAAAAAGATCCTTCCCTGTCATTTTTTAACAATCTTCGTTCGCTTCATCTATCTTTTACGAGAGCAGATAAGAATATTGGTGGAATTAAGTTTAATTCATCGCGTGTTCGGGGGAATGTTATTTGTTGACAAAAGCCAAGTTATTATTTCAACTTTTTGATGGATTAACCGGGATAATGGTCGGCCCACTCTTGCCGCTGTAGCATTAAAACGCGGAAAGCAATTAAAGTTTTCCCCTTTTTGCGGCAAATGGATACGAGAAATCGTCTCTGCCGAGCTGACAGTATTCTGAAGAGGTCAACCGCAACTCGACAGCGGAAGAGATCGCGTCTCAAGTTAAATTACAAATTGAATCCAACGTTTATTACGAGAATATTACCACCACGTCATCCCAAAAAAAGCATTCTGCCATTTATCAGAATATTTTTGACGCAACGGATCTTTCGACCGGTTATTGTCAGAAAGCTTGGAGGGATTATCTTCGAACGATGGAGAAGTTGCTCGAAATATCATCAACGTTAATGGAATTCTTTCTTGGAAATCTAGTCTCTCAAATAATTGATTCAATCAAATTTCTCGATGATAATCTTATTAAATAAAGAAAAACTTCTCTTTCGATATAGATTATTATTCTTCCACGATGCAATTATCTGGATAAATGGAACAAACGAAATATTTCAGATATTTCGAATAAAAAATTCGATGGTTTTTCCACTTTCCTTCGATTTTACTAATCGTAAAATCGTCTATTGGCTATGAATAAATGGAGATCCATTCTCGTTCCTTTTTTTTTTTTTTTCTCTTTCATTCGAAGAATACAAAGTGGGTCGGCCTTAGAACGTTAGCGACGTTCATGTTCGATCACGTAACTTATTGTCGGCAATACGAGAGGCCACCATTATTATATACCTTGCCTTCGTATTTTCTATTTTTACGATAGATGTGCTAATTCCACGAAAAAAAGGAAAAAAAAATGGAACGATCGTTACAGAGTTACTCCTCGAGGAAGATTAAATTTCCTCGAGTTCAATTCACGGAAAAAAAGTTGCAATTAATCCTTAATTTCCAATTTTATTTCAAGATTCTCGTCGAAATATTAAAAATCTTGCCGACTGTCGAAACGAAGAAAAAAAAGGTTGAGAAAGAGATATTATAAATAAAAATTCGAAGGCGGCACATCAAGCTTTAATATCAAGATATTCCCTCGAAATACGTTTGAAAAGTGGGTCAATAAACTTTCATACACTTCTTAGGAAACTCGTTCGCAATTCTTGACGAAATTCAACTCTTTTTTTTTTTAAAAAATTCTCGACAATTGTACACAGAGAAATGGATTCGCAGAAAATTCGTCGCCACCAAGTGAGATGAATTACACGTGTGCAAGGACTGCAAGGTTGTTTGTGTAAGGCAATGGCGATTTTCTGTCATGCAACGTGATCGATTGCGAATGGAAAATGGGCGTAAGTTGCTGACAACCGATCTCGCCACTCTTTTTATATCCAAGAAGCCGATCTGGCACACTGAACCCGTTTCCATTCTGGCCAACCTTTCATTCTTGATTCCCCGAATGAATGAACCGGTAAATGAGTTCCGTGTCCGCGCTGTACACTTTTTTTCTCTTTTTTTCTTTTTTTTTTTTTTTTTTTGCGGTTTGCCTCCGCAAGGGTCACCTGAAAAGTCGACGACGTGGATCGATGGATGCCAGTTTTGTTCACAGCAGACATCGTTTAAAGAAAAAAAACTTCTCTCGAACGATTCTACTCGAATCAAAGTGTGGATATATAAGCGGTGGCGAATTTCTTCTCTACGAGATTGATTGATCAAAGAAGAGGAAAGAAAAATTGAAACGGAGATTTGTTTTAAGATTTAAGAGAGGAAAACAATTTCTTGATTTGAAGAGGAAAGTTTGGAAAATCGTCGAGAATGAAAAAATTCCTTGGAATGGAACGAACGAGTGCGTGGAAACAACTTTGTGGCATTTATATCATTTTTCACAAATTGGGGGCGGCAAAGTATTTTTTCAAAGCGATGAACAATATGAAAAAGTTGAATTGTTTCGTTTTATAAAAATATGCAAATGTTTTTCAAAGAATTTCCCGACGAAAGGTCCGTATCCGCAACGGGCTTTCTTTTTAATTACCGAGTCATCATCACGAAATTCAAGGGACAAGAGGACCGTTCATTTGGTCGAAAATAAGATCAGAGTGAAAAAAAAAAAGAAAAAAAGGGAAGGTAGCAAGCAGCTCCAGCCGCGCTTAATTATATAAAGTCGGCGGATAAAATTGCGCAACAACGAAATGTAGGTCGAGTCCAGCCGTTTGAATTTTATTGTTTCGACCGCCTTTAACCTCCATAATATCGAAAACATAATCTATCATCAAATGTATACAATTATATTATTATATATATTATTATATTATATATATATTATATATATATATATTATATATATATTATATATTATATTTCTACCTCCTTTTTGTTTTAATTGTCACGTTAAATGCTGAGAATCACGCTGATCAATCGTGGAAATTATTTTGAGAAATTGATTTATATCTATCGATATTTAAGAAAAGAATATAATCCTCGTATTATATTTTTATATCCTTCTCTATCGAATTTAATTTGCGGTTAATTGTTGAAATAATTTATACAAAGTAACATAAAATAATGTGAGATCATAGCATAGTTCTATTTTCCATTGGATTGGATTCATAAAAATTTATTCCACATTATTTCATATTATAATCATTCATATAAAAGTTATACACGAGCTGCTTCAGATAAATTATTCGGAATTTTTCAATATTATAATAAAATGAATATTTAATTACAAATAAAATTAATATCAGAAGAGAAATATATCGTTTGTGAAAAATATATAATTGTATATTATATGCAAAAATTTTAAGAATCGATCAAAATACAGAATAATATATGAAAGTTAAGAATTAAATCTCTCCTACAAACTTATATTACACTTGGCTGTTACGCATACGCTAAATTAGATTACATTTCAAAAAATTCTTCGAGAGTAATCTTGAAGAAAATTCGTTTTTATATGTAAATCGTGGCCACACACGGGGGAGAGGGGAGAAACTTGGAGAAACGATCTTCGATGGAATAAATCCTAGCCAAGTTTCCACTGTGTGATACGATTTTCACGATAATGTAATCAAACTTTTTTAACACAAGGCATGCTTAAGAAGAGAAGTTCATAACAAGCTTCTAATACACCGTGGAAATATCAAGAAACTTTCGATATCCTCGAAACTTGATACTTTGAAAAGTCCAAAAAACCAAAGTGGAACAAGTTTTCTTCCAGATATATTTATTTCCACTCCAGATATATTTATGCATATCGACACTTAGAGAGAGAGAGAGAAAGAACTTGGGATTAAGCTATTTTTCACCTGGAAAATTGAACTTTTTCGAAAAATATTCTGTATTAAAAAAAATTTCAATTCGTGTTCGTTTCAGAGAGTATGGAAAGAAAGGAAGGAAGGAAGGAAGGAAGAAAGAAAGGAATGAAGCAATTTCGACAAATGGTCGAAAAGTTTGCCCGGCTAGAAGGGTAGAATTATTCGCGAGGAAAGAGATGGAAAACGAGTGGTCGAAGATATGGAAAGGAAGAAGGGAGAAAGAAATCCACCATTAGTCTTTCTGACATTTTCATCCTGCGACTACCACTCATCCGAGACACGTGATCCTACGTCTTCTTATTCTTTTCTTTCCTTTTTTTTTTTTTTAAATAAACCCTCCATTCGACCAGCTTGTAAAATCACTACTGTATGCATTGATAGAATCAGAAGAAAAGTCCGAATTGAATATTCGAAAATGGAGTGCGATTAATATCGCACATATGTAATACGAGATTACGAGAAAAAGAAGTCGAATGCTTGGATATTTTGATTGAAAAGAAATAAGATTTAGAAACTGCGAGTATTTTAATAAATTCGAAAATATAAGTGAAGTTTTTCTCGATTCCTTTTTTTCTTCTTTAATTTCGTTTCTACCGAAGAAAGCTTCGGTAGAAATCGGCTTGGAAAAAATTAAAAAATAATAAAACACGAGGGATGTTCATGGCTAAGTGCACTTCAAGTAGTGCAAACGTTCCACGTTAAAATTTCATCCTCTTTCTCTCTCTCTCTCTCTCTCTATCTCTATCTCTGAAAATTGTTTCAAACGTAGTTTAAGCGTTTAATAAAAATAGCATCCTTCATCCCTTCCTTCGAAGAAAATACTTTAAAAAATATAGATTTCTATGGAATAATTTTATAGAGGAATAACATTCACGCGATTATAGAAATTATTCCGATACAAAAATCCACGTTTTCAATATCGACATAATAATAATATCCAAGCATAATTCTTCGTATCCGTGAAATATGAAAAGATGGATATTGATTTTCGATAAATACACTTGACGAAACTTGTATCGAACACGTGCAAATGCAAAAGAAAACACAGCTGGAAAACAAAACCTTTTTTACATCGCGTTACAGATATACATTTACTGGAAATCTAGAGTCATGTTTCACAGAACGATAGAAGAAAGGATATAAATATTTGGATATAGCTTACTTCTTACTACGCATGAAAAACAAAAAACTTCTACTCGAGCCTACCTCTCCCAAACATCGAAGAAATTAAATCCGTATTAATAAATAGAATCGAGGAGAAAGGACAAAGAAACAATTCTTCCATGGAAAACAAATTGATTAATCGTAATCATAATATACCGGGATCGGAAGCAACGACACGAAACAGTTTCACACGGAATACGCACGGAACAGTTTCGCGCCACTGGAATTTAATTAACACTCTCGAACGTTTCCACGGGGGAGGATAAGGTTTCCCCCGTTTCGAATCGATATTATTAAGCCCGATTTCCGGTGGTGGTGTGTTTCAACCCGACGGTCCGGTTATTAAACCCGCCAGAGAGTGGAGAGACGCGGGCGAAGAAAACGTTTAGAGCTTATTTCGAAATTCGCCCACCGCCCGGCGAAATTTCAATTTCCTCGAGTGCATAAATTTCGTTCCCGCGGCATCCTCGGGCACAAACTGTCGAGAGGCGTGTATTAAACCTGCGAGATCGTCGATAAAAATATTCTCGGAACTGGTGGTGGATAGAGAGAGAGAGAGAGAGAGAAGAAAGAATCGTCAGACGTGGCTCGGACGGATTTGCATCTTGCTTGAATTTCCCTTCACGCGGCTTACGCGTTTCCTGGTTTCGTTTCGCGAGATTCGATCCTTCCGGATGGATTCAAGCGCTTAATCTTGCGTGATATAGGGATCGCCAGACCAGGCAAGTGAATATGAATTTCTATGGAAATATCGTCGATTGGTGGATGTCGATATTGCTTTGGAAATTTATTCGTGGAATAGGAATATTTAATAATAGGAAAAAGTTAGGATAATTATTAGGTTTGATGTAATTAAATAACCAATCCTGTTTCATACGATAATAAAATTTCATTCAAAATATCGAAGTGAAGCTTCAGCTAAAAGATTTTTCACGATATTGAAATAATTCTTATTCTTTGTTCTTATCATTTATATCGAAATTTTTGAAACTATGATTCGTGTAATTGTATACAGGAGAATTGTATCCAAGAAGAATTCTTGAAAATGGAAAAATTATATTAAAATTATATTTTATCAGATGTATGAATTGACATCAATCGAATGTAACATAGAAGAACTTCGAATTCTATTTCTTTAATTATTCTCACTAATTTTTACAAAGCTTTGAAATTAAATAGCAATTCTTGATCTATTGTAAAATAAAAGATATTATATTACAATTGCTTCGTTCGTATCCAAATACATTTCAAACAATAATAAAATACGATAATTGAATTTAAATCGATATTATCAGGTTTAGACGAATAAATAAAAGTACGTTATCGTATAATTTTTTTATGGAAATTTGTAATTGGAAATCTTTTAGCTTTAGCTGAAATAATTCTTATTCTTTATTCCCATCATCTATCACTAGAACGATCTAACAATCGCGTAGAATCTTCTCTCGGTTTTTGGAAACGCCATAAACGATATACCGAATAAATCGTGCAATTATCGTGCAACCGGTCGTAAATTTTACCGATAATAATTATTAGTGTCCCCCCATAGTTGGCCTAAGTCGGCGAATATCGGATTCCCTTATCGATCGATTATTATCATTAAGACGATTATCAACGTGCATAGTTGCGCGATGTACAAAAGCGTAATCCTCTCAAACGTGTTCCAGGATAGAATGGCGTAGCGAGGATCGGAAGTTCCGGGACTATAAGTCAGCCTGCCACGAAGAAACTTTCGTAAGTGGGCAGTTCTCTTGAGAAATTACTGGCATCAGTCTGCCGTAATCACGGCGCCAGAAGGCTCGCCAGAAATGTAAACGCACTGTATAGTAATGCACTTGGTCCCGATCTCTCTCTCTCTCTCTCTCTCTCTCTCTCTCTCTCTCTTTCTTATTCTCAAGACAGAACACAATAGGACAACGGATATGTCTTACGTGCTCGTGCAACTCGCTGTGTTTTATAATCTTAGCCACGTTCAACACTGCGATATTAACGAGCATCTTGATTTCTTCTAAGGGATAATTAAGTCAGTTGGTAATTCATGATGCATTTTTATATATATATGTGTGTGATTTATTCATTTAAAATTAAGGATGAATTTTAAAATGGAAATATATATTGGAAGAATGGAATGAGCTTTCTTTGAAATTGGATCGAATAATTCTCGAAAGTTAAAAGGATTTATTAAATAATATATAGATTTTGGAAGATTGATACAGGAAGATATGAAAATATCCATAAGAATATCTGTAACTGATCGAATATTTCCTCGTTTCAGGGGTTGCGGTTTTAAGAAGACTGTGTTCCGGATTTGAAACGTTACAATTTCAAAGATGAAAGAAACCCGAATGCGTTTGCACAGACGATTATCCAACTACGGAAATAATCGTTTAGTTCATTGAGAGTGTAAGAAATAATAGGTCGAATTGAAATTAATTTCGCAACATCGCATCCATTATTGTCACTGACCTATTTCTGCAATAATACTCGTAACTTTCTAACGCATAATCTCTGTATTAACTAATTTCTCGAAACTTGTAATATTTATCGTTACACTCGAAATATCTCTCTTTCTTCTAACTAAACTAAACTTCGTACGTTGAATCATGATTTTAGATTAGAATTTGAAGAAGATTTTCAGTCAAAGAACGATCATAAATCCAAACGATTCCAAGTCTTTCTCGAACGTGTATAATAAGATAAATTTTAAAAGGGATGGAAAATTCGCGGTAAAGGGATCGGAAAAATTAAAAAATAGATTGCTAAATGGCCGACGAAATTTGGCCAACATTGTTATTTGGTCATCCACACAACTCGTCGTCGCCATCAAGAACGATTGAAACCGCATGAAAGCGCAGACCTCGTTTACTTTGGCGCCAGTAAATTTGCGAAACGGAAACGCGACAACACCCTTCGGGCGATTTTCTGGGCGAACATCTAACGAACTCACGCTAAGATGAATCTATCCGTGAAACTGTGGGGGCAAACCGCAAAGACCAAATGAATTTCTCGTGTGTAACTGACTTGAAAATGTTACACGAAAGTTGTATAGGAGGACAAGAAGAGAGGAAAGTAAAGTCGCCCTATGATTCCTGGATATGAAAGGGACAATTTAATCTAACTTCTAACTATGTGTTTCAGGATAGAAGGGCAATCAAGGATTGTGAAAACGGAAGGTGGATTGAGTTACGATATTCTACGACATTGGAAATTTTATTCTATTTATTTCAAATTTTAGAAATTAAAATGATGCAAATGATTTGTTAAAAGTGTTCAATTCTCCAATGATCCGAAGGAAAGCGGGTCAAGGAGTGTTCTTTTTTTTTATTAAACGTGAAACTAAAAGTCAATCAACCGGAAATTTTGCAGAAATAAACCCGTGTAATTTACTTGAATATAATTTAAATTTGAAATATGAAAATTGATATTTTTGAAAACGTGATTTTTATCAAACGATGATAATTTCTGGATGTTTCGACTGAAACGTTACAATGTACGATGAAAAATAAATTTATTCGCAGAGTTTTCAAAGTGAAAAACATCCCAAATATTCTGCTTGAGAAACGATAAAGAGACGTTAAAGTAACCACCAGCGTCTTTGCCCATCAAGCTTTCTCCTTGATATTCTAATACCTCCTTCGAGGTCCTTTAATCTTCGTATATTCAATTCTTTTAACTTGAGGCTCTTTTCGAAATATCTGCATCCATTTACAAATTAAAATGCATCGCACTTTTAAAACGTAATATCCACCATTTCAAGTACTATCATCGATAAAACTCGAACACGCGCAAAAGAATGAATTTTGCATCGTTGAAAATATTCGTCTCTGGAAAAATCCTCATATTTTCCCGAAAAATTTCATTCCCAAAGTACCATCTTCCACGGTATAATAAAATAAAAAATATAAAAAAAGGAATATTGAACACGATTATAACACGATCGATTTGCCATTCGCTCATCTAAATGATCCTTGTCACATCTAAAATCCTTGCATCATCGCAATCTATGAATATCAATTCGTCGAAGCTACATCTCGAATTACAAAAATAAAACTCGAATCGATACGAAAGCGATACAAATTTTCAATTATCCTCTCGAAAACGAAACGAAAGTTATTATTTTCTACGATTCAAAAAAAAAAGAAAAAAAGAAGAAACATGGTAAGTGGAATAATACCGACTCGTCGTCGCCCTGCCACCGGCTAAACCCATCGACACAATCTATGAACCGGTTTAACGTGGCCCGTTCGCACCTCGCGCGCATACCCCACACGTTGAAAACACGTTGAAAAGCCGAGCTTCCGTGGACGGCCTCGTATGAAGTTAGCCACGTATGTGGAACGCGTCCCTGTATGTAAATACGCGACATCGTTGACAGTAACATATGACGGAAGTCCGGTACACGGTTGCACTCGTATTACGCGTGTGCACCGTGTTCGCGTATGTAGAACGAGAATCGTTTCGAAATTGAAAGCTGCCAATTTCGTCTATGAATTTCGCCAAGATGTTAAACATTTGCGGAAACACTTCTCCTCGAAACGATTGTCTTGAAGAGAAAGATTGGCGGCAGCGATTTGGAAATTTTGGAAATGGCACAATTGGAATAATTGTTATTTCGAATTAATATAATTTTATTCAATGGATAAAGAATAATCTTTGTTTAATTTAGAATTTGGTTTAATCTTCATTCAATGTGGACGATTGTCTTGAAGAGAAAGATTGGCGGCAGCGATTTGGAAATTTTGGAAATGGCACAATGGAATAATTGTTATTTTGAATTCATATAATTTTATCCAGTGGATAAAGGATAATCTATGTTTGGTTTAATCTTCGTTCAATGTTGATTTTAATCAAATGAATTTTAATACATTTTGAAAATAAATATTTCAGGAGGATAAATTGTAAATTCATTGGAAGAAATTTAAAGGATAATGGATAGAAGATAGTAACGAGATGAGTTTGTTAAATGAAGTTTCTAAAAATAAGAGAAATAAAATTTCTAGAAGATTAAATTGTAGAAAGGACAATGGATGGGCAGGGAATGATGAAAATGTAGTCGAAGTAACGATATTCATCGTATCGCGGCCGGTGGACCACATATGTTAAAGCGGTTAAAGTTTCGACAAAACTTGTCGCATAGTTCACGCTGTAACCTAATTAGTGCCCGAAACGCGTGTAACGTTGGCTTTTCCCTCGTAATCGTGAATGAATAACAACCGATATATACATATATAAATGAGGAGCAACCGAAACCATTTCGTGAATATTTTAGGATACTGCGAAATGCGTGATAAATAACGATGAAAATTGAATCGTTTAAACGATTGCTATTACAAATATTATTTTATGCATCTGCGAATAATCGATAGCGAATTTCACTTGCGAACGATTCAGAAATATCAAAAGTTCTTTTCTTTCTATTTTTTTCCCCTTACACAGAAAAGAAAAGTAAAGAAAAACGACAAAAAGTTCCTCCTTGGTTATCCATTATCATAAAATACCTTCTTCGTTTCTTCCTACCGTAAATAAAAGAAGCACATAAAAACCTTATCTATCCCATTCCATCGTAAAATACAGTATACTTCAGTATTCTGTATATTAAAAACGAAAATTTATCTGGGGACAATCAGACACGAAAACGAGAAAGACAAAGCACAAGTATTCATACGTAACGATATTCTCGAGTCTTCTTCGAAACTTCGAGATCCTAGCAACGAAGATCGAGCACGATTTACATTTCCAGTACGATCAAATTTCACGGTCATTTATAGTGGAAAATTCTGGACGCGGTAACAAGGAATGTGGCACGAATTGAAACAACGACAATATCGAAATCCAAGAATATTAAACGACTGATAACCGTGGAACAGGATCGATGCCTATGATTATGTTCCTGACACCGTCGAACATAGGCCAGAGCTCTGTTCGACTCTTTATCGAGCTTATGGCTTCATATCCTCGACCGTGCTACGAGATTATCCGGAACAGCTGGCCTTAACGGAGTAATCCTTCCTCGGGATATCGCTATTGCGGTTTAACACCGGCTTTCGCCAACCGATCGATTCTGTTCTCGCTAATCCTGATTCCGTGTTTTTTTTATTTATTTATTTATTTATTTTTTTTTTTTTTAGTGATACACACTTTATCACGGATCTTCTTCAATTAATTGATAATCGATCGTGAATCGTAAATCGTATGAGTTCTACGTTTCACTATTCTTTTGTACCATGCACATTCTACTGTTATATTAGTTAAATTTGTTATTGCAAATAATTGTCGTAATATTATTTATTAATTATAAATATGTAAATTGTATAATAAAGTTGATGGTGTAACTTTAAATTGAAACTCGAAATTGGGATATTGTCAATTAAAATAAATTTATAGTATATTTGCATGCAATACTAAAGAAATAAGAAAATAGAAAGAAGGAAGAGAGAATACCGAGATAACCGAATTTAAACTTTTATTAGAATCAGATTACTCTCTTGGAAGTGATTCTACGGTAGATTTATCCACGAAATTCGAATTGAAATTCTCCACGATGAAGTTCTTCGTGCTTGAAATTATAACACGGATTGAAAAATTATTTAAATAAAACTACACTCGCAGAACTATGGCATACATCGATCAAATATCTAACAATTTCTATCAACTTACGAAAAAACTTGCAGAGGCTAAAATATTTTTTTTAGTTTCAGCATCCTTGGCTGAACACGAAGTTGAGGGGAGAAGTTGTTCGAATCGGGGGAAACAGAGATGACAAGTGGCGAGACTCGAAATCAAGGGGATTCACCGATATAAAAATCGAGTTAACAACGAAAAACAAGCGACTGCAAGTTGATTTAACGACACCGTCGAAATTTGATCAGGTTTGATCAAAGTTGAACTCTTTGCTACAATCTTACAATCAATATACTGGATAGAGAATTGAATTGTGCGAACGAATGTTATACGCTGCTCTATTTATTTCTTTTCTTTTCATAAATCTTTCACAGAGATTTAATAAGAATGATGTTATAAGGAGTTGTTTTTCGAACATCCAGTTTTTCATTTACGTATGCATTCATTTCTCGCCATTTCAATCAGCTTGCTTTTTGTGCATCGAAAAAAAAAATAGATATCCAACACGATTCTCTTCGATTTTCTATTGAAAATATTAATCTCTAATTTGTTTAGAATAGGACGTGTTATTCCTTCTAATATGATTTTATTTTGTTCACACAGGGCTTTATATTTTAAAAACGATGCAGTATAATTCTCAAGCCTCGAAAACTAAAACGAGAGGGGGAAACAGATTGGATGTAAGGACACCCGGGAAATTAGAAGTTCTGATTAAGGAGCTGAATATCTGCGCTATTGTGCATTCCGCTCCAATTAACCGTCCCAAAACACAAGAGAAGATTCAAAAGCTGATTGTGAACCGGGGAGACAAGACGAAAGACATTCAGGAGCCATTTATCTCTTGCTGCACAGGATGAAACGTTCCGCTCCACCATTGGATGGATAAGAGGGTGAAAGGATACGACACAGCCTAACACGACGGATAATGCGGGGATTAAGAATTACTCTTGAGAGAAAGAGAGAGAGAGAGAGAGAGAGAGAGAGAGAGAGAGAGAGAGAGAGAGAGAGAGAGAGAGAGAGAGAGGAAGCTGCTTCGAGATTAAATATCGAGGAACCAGGAAGAAGTTTCAATTCAATTAGGAAGCATAGTTCTTCAACAAAGTATATGTCGTCGTGTGGTCTGATTCTGATTAGATTGGATCTCTTGGTTTGAATAATTTTGAAAAATGTTGATTGGTTCAAAGATATTTGCAGAAGTTGCAGAATCATTGTCCAATAAATATGGAATAAGTTTCGATTCGATTGTTATCGGAGAAAGTTTTTATAACAATATTTATTGGATGCAAAGTAGAGTTACGTGTAAAGAACAATATTGAAATAATTTTTTGTGAGTTATTGAAAGGCAGAAGCATTGAAAAAAATGTAAACAAAATGTGTTAACGAAAGCGTAATTAAAAAAAAAAAATATATATATATATATATAGAAAAATGAATTTTGTTTATATTAAAAAAAAAAAAGTTCAAATATTTATTAAATTTGTGCAAAGTGTCAAGTTTCGTTGGGAACGTTGGAAAATTTTGCGGGACAATTAAATAAAGCTAGAAGCAAAATAATTAAAGAAACCGGTGTTTGCAACCGGTGTTCGTTACGATACATTTTTATCAAATACCAGCTCCTTTCTTCATCCTAGTTAATTCATAGCTTCTTTTTTGAGAACTTAATTACCGTAGTATTTATCTTTCATTTCCGCGAGAACCTGTGCTTCTTCTTTTTTTTTTTTTTCAAAAATTTTTTCTCTGAACAATGAAACAATGATTCTCGAGAAATTTTGCAAAACAATTACAACAAACACTTACGCAGAAATAACGAATACTGCTAAGAATGTATATAATAACGGCGAGTTTAAACTTTAGGAAAGAACAACTTTCCTCCCCGTGTTTTTAAACGTATCCGAACTAAACCGAACACTGATGAAATTTTAAACATCAGGCATAAAACAAACGTCAGCAAAATATTATCATAATCTGGAATTAATTAAAAGGAACAAAAGAAATTTAAATTTCTGTACCAGTATGAAAGTAAAACATAACAAAGAAATTGTTGAATATAATTCAAAGTTAACCGCAATGGAAGAAAAATCTAAAGGGACAATTGCAAAAATATTCACACTATCTTAGAAAGTACGAAGAAAATATTGAAACGTATTTGGAAAATCGTCTGAAAACAACTCTCAAACCATTCTTCCTATAATTCTTCGTACAATTTTAACTGGAAATATTAACGGAATAATAAAAACGAAGAAAAAAAGAAAGAAAGAAAGAAATAATATCGAATATAATATCGAAACTGGAAGAATTGATTTTCTCCTCTTTAAAAGATTGCTTCATATATAACCCATTATGATTTACAATGTTTTACGTTAAAACAAAATTATCGTTGACTTGGATTTATTAAATTCATCTGAAATGAATTTATCGAATCTGAATGAAAAAGAGAAACGAATGAAAAGAATTCTTGAAATAATTTTATTCCCGGATTTTGAATACGAATTTGTTCGAGAATGCACGCCCGCAGGAAAATTCATCCACAAGATCCATGGACCAGGAGATCAACAAAAAGAGAGGGGATGAAGCGTGTACTTACGAGGGATACATCGACAATCGAGACTTCTCAAACCCGATCGAACGGAACAAAAGTAGCAGAAACGAAGGAGAAGGAAGAGGAGAGTTGAAGAAAAGCACGAGGATGAGATCAATGAAGAAAAGATAAAATCGAGAGAAAAATCAACCGAGATTTAGAGGAAGTGAATTTATCGTATTATCGATCGAGGATGATGCATGCACGATTTCTTTATGCGTGCATTTCGATCAAATTTTATAAATATCGCAATGGAAATTGATATCAAATAGAGGCGAATTATTTATCAATCATTTGCTGCACGATGAAATGATTTAAAAGAAAATTGAATGATTTCGAAGAATACATAATTCTTTTCTAAATGGATGCATGGAGGATCATCGTGCATTTTTGCACGATTTAAATGAACCAATATAATTTTAATACAATTAAAGAATACTAAAAAATCCTTAAAATTCTCATTTTAACGAACAATATTACGATTTTTATCGCGAAAGTAATTCGATTCAAACAATATTTTATTCTTTCGTTTCATTTATCCAACGGTACATCTTCTGAAAGATAAAACAACCCCTCTATATGGTAATCTATCTGCGCTCGAAAATCACCGTAAAAACGAGCTCTTTGGAATAGGTGTATTTTATTCTCGAAAAAAAAAAAAAAGAGAGAGAGAGAGAGAACGCGCTCTTCATTTCGGCCTGACCTCATACGATTCTCTAATTTGAAATTTATAGACGCCTATTTCTATCCAAAATACCGATACTACCACTACCTTCTGTTTCCTTCCATAATCCCCATATCCATTGGCCCAGTTCCAAAACGCGAGTCTATCACCTCGTAAATTATTTTGACGCGTCCCGGGAATTAAACGTAACGCAAAAGTATTACATTCGATGTTGGGGGTGTTGCCGTGCTTGCACATCTCGCGGGAATAAAGTAACACTCGTGTTTGTGTTCTCGGCTATCGAGTCACCGTATCGATTTAAAAGATTGTTACTTTTGATAATATTCACGAAACTTTTCTAACGATAAGAAGATCGTGAATGATGATACGTAAAAAAGGAAAAAATATAGGAAGTATATTGCAAATTTCGTTCAAGTATTACTCTATTCCTAAATTATTTCACGAAATTAAATTATTCTATACTACGTTGATATATCACTATTAAATTGCATTATTATTAGATAATAATACCCAGATAATGATATGCAAAAAAAAAAAAATATTTTAGAAAGAAATAGGAGAACAGATATAAGTTTCAATTACGAATCGAGTCGCCGATATCGATTTAAAAGGTACGATCGTTTTGATAATATTCGCGAAACTTTTCCAACGATAAGAAGATCGTGAATGATGATATGTAAATTCCTTCGAAATTTCCCAAAAAGGAAAAAATACAGAAAGCATATTGCAAATTTCGTTCGAGTGTTATTCTATTCCTAAATTATTTCACGAAATTAAATTATTCTATACTACGTTGATGTATCACTATTAAATTGCATCATTAGATGACGCCCAGATAATGATACACGCAGAAAAAAAATATTTTAGAAAGAAATAGGAGAACAGATATAAGTTTCAATTACGAATCGGCTATCGAGTCGTCGTATCGATTTAAAAAGTACGATCGTTTTGATAATATTCGCGAAACTTTTCCAACGATAAGAAGATCGTGAATGATGATACGTAAATTCCTTCGAAATTTCCCAAAAAATACAGGAAGCATATTGCAAATTTCGTTCGAGTATTACTCTATTTCTAAATTATTTCACGAAATTAAATTATTCTATACTATTGTTGATATATCACTATTAAATTGCATTATTAGATGGCGTCCAGATAATGATACACGCAGAAAAAAAATATTTTAGAAAGAAATAGGAGAACAGATATAAGTTTCAATTATGAATCGGTGTGTGTCATGACACGTTTCCCCGAAATTTCGCGACGAAGAAAGAATATCCATCCAGGAAGCATGTAAGCACGAAGGGGTCGCCGAAGGTATCCGGCGTAAAATGCGAATCCTTGAGCCGCGGCCGTTTGCATAATTAGCAGAGATTTTGTCCAGGTCGTAATGAAGTTCGCATTACACTCGGTGAATCTGGAGGTACATGTCGCCGTGTACCTTGCTAAATTATTTCGGGACCAAGGCTCGGTGATACCGAGAATCCGTTCCTATCCACCGCTAAAAACATCCCTCCCGTAATTTATTTAGAGGCAGACGTGTAACGGGTCTTTGCTCTTTCCATTTTATAAGGCACACGTGTAACGTCGGTTCGTTAATACAGTCTATCGTCGGAGGAACTTGTGAATGTTATCCTTTTCAATGAAAATATGCGCCTGGATATTCGATTGAATACCAGAGAGTCACTCGTCCACCATATGTGTGTGTATATATATGTATATGTTCATCGAATGAAAAAGCTTAACGCAAGATACGCTACTAAAAGCCACCGTATTAAATTAGTTATCGAACTATTTTATTTTTATCCATTTAATATTTTTAAATCGATCATCGATCTTCTATTTTGGTTAATATTTGATTCGTTTCATTTCATTGTTAATATATTCGCATCTAAATATTTTCGAGTATCTAGAAGGGTATCTAGATGGTTGTAGAATGTTGGTATTTAAATAGGGATGTTAAATATACAATGCGTTTTATTTTTATCCATTTAATATTTTTAAATCGATCATCAATCTTTTAGTTAATATTTGATTCGTTTCATTGTTAATATATTCGTATCTAAATATTTTCGAGTGTCTACAAGATTTGCAGAATGTTGATATTTAAATAGGGATATTAAATATATAATGCGTTTTATTTATATCTATTTAATATTTTTAAATCGATCATCGATCTTTTATTTTTGATTCGTTTAATTTCATTGTTAATATATTCGCATCTAAATATTTTCGAGTGTCTACAGGTTGCAGAATGTTGATATTTAAATAGGGATGTTAAATATACGATGCGTTTTATTTTTATCCATTTAATATTTTTAAATCGATCATCGATCTTTTATTTTTGATTCGTTTCATTTCATTGTTAATATATTCACATCTAAATATTTTCGAGTGTCTAGAAGGGTTGCAGAATGTTGATATTTAAATAGAATTATTAAATATACGATGAATTAAATTGTACATAACTAAAAAAATAGATAGATTCTCTCGTTTTATTTTTAGCGATATTTTAGATATTTCGAAATTGGTGGTGCGACTCTTACGAAAATTCTTTTTGCGGGAAAACTTCTATCTCTCAAGGAAGAGGTTTAGAGTTCAACGGCCGGACGGTGCTTCGATTTCACGCTTCAGGGAAACACACCACCGCTTGTTTCTATTTGTCGCGGCTCTTATCGTTTTTATGTATGAGCAAATATTGGAAGGGTCGCTGTAACGCTGCTAAACATATCGACTGGACTAATGGAATTGCTTCGGCCGGATTAATTCCTAAATTCCGGCGGGATAATACGTGGCAGGTTGAAAAGGAAAATCTCGAATCGTAATCCGAACGCGTCGCTTTTTATTAAACTTCTTTCTTCAAAGAACAAAATATATTTCACATCGTAAACACTCTCAGTTCCATTTTGTCCTCAATTTTTTTTCCTTGCGCGCAAACGTAACCTTCTTTTTATTGTAAATCAAAAATATCATCCCTCGACTACTTCTCTCTAATCTCCATATATAATCTTCGATCCAATAAAATTCTTTCTTCTTATCATAAGTCAAAATATCCAAATCAAGAACGAATAATCCAGTAAAAAATCATCCCCTCGACTTAATATCCCGATAATCCATTCTAGAAATTCTTCAAACCCAACAGGTTTCGATCGGGAAGGAAATAGAGATTAATAGGAATAATCTAAGGACAATTGGCCGGCAAGATGCGCTTTATTCCGCGACACTTGACGCCTCGCTAACTCGAGATGTAAATTCAACGACCTTTAAGGATGTTCTTGCGCGGCTATTACAATATATCTCCTCGACCGGATTCCGGGATTCCATCCGCGGTTCCTCTTCCATCCGGGAAAACGTAATATGCTTCGTGCAACCTGCGACACCTCCCCATACCACATTCTTAATTTCATTTAGAGCCTCGAGAAAAGGCGAATCATCCCCCATGAATTTCGAATTCCCGGCTGGTGCTTTCCACGACGCAACGATTTAACCGCGTGGATTTTCAGTGGACACCTGAGAGATACCTATCCTGAACGCGGCCTTTTAACGCCAACGATTTCTCAAGCCGCTCAAAGTGGGTGGAAGGAGGAGAGTACACAGCGGGCAAAGAGTTACGCGAAGGCGTTTCACGGGTCGGCTATCTTTTAAATTGTGATACGATGAGTTTCGAGCCGAGGAACACTTCCCTCGTCCCCTTCAGAGCAAAGAAAGAAAGAGAGAGAGATCGTTAAGTGAGATCTCTCCAGTTAATATCCAGTTTCCAGAAAATTTTTCTTTGACTACAAATCGACGAGAGTGTCTCGTTTTCTCGAATCCCTTTCCAAGATTGTCGGATCTTGGATGGTACTGGACATCGACGAATAAACGTATGGCGTTGAATATTACGAAATGAACCCATGGAGAATTGTCCGTGGACGTTACAATACTCTGGGGAATTCCAACTGGACTGTTATACGCGTTGGAAGGCACATATGGAAAGGTTTTCCGCCAAGACAGCGGAAATTTTGAATAAGGGTGGAAAGAATTGTAAAGGACGTGTGAATTGGCAGGGGTTGGAGAGGGAGGAAGGTCGTAAATCAACGATTCGACGCGCATTTGTAATTATGCACCGTGAAAGATTTAACACCTGTGCTCCTGTGCGAGTTTGGATCTATTCTTTTGAAATTGTTTTTAACAATATTTTTAATTCGCTTTTTAATAATAAGATTGCGCGGATGAAAATTGTAGAAAAGGGAAATTTACAAAGGAAGGGAATTTATGACTTCTTCTTCTTCCGTTTCTTAAAAGAAATACACGCAAAAATTATCCATATTTTCAACTATTATAAAGTTAAAAGTTTAGTTGGATATCCACCTTTTTCTCCCTTTCTTCCTCTCTCTCTCTTTTTTTCTTTTTTTTTTTTTACTTTAGAAACTTTACTTCCATTCTTTATACAACTTCTTAATTCGAACCCAACAGATATTTCCGCCATTGTAGAAACTTGTTCAACAATTTTCCAGATATGCGCCGGTACTTTCAGCCAGAAAGAAAGACAGTAATATGCACGAATATATAATGTAATAGAATATAATTGATTCGTATTTTAAGTCTCCGTCGCAATGCTGATAAAGATTAATCGTTGAAACGGACAACTTTTTAATTTTCCATCGCCCGATTATCATTATGAAGCGGTAGATTTCGGTTAGTTCACCCCGGTTTGCGATAAATCTGATTAATCGGATATCGGCGGAATATATATGTATGTATCGTGGAAATAATCGAACAAATGAGAATGGCTTGGCTCTGAATATCGAATTATATGTTTGTTACAGAAATACGCATCGAAAAATATTGTGGAAAATATTTAAAAACGATAATTAAAACGTTCCATCTTCGTATGAAAATCCGTGCACGAATAAAATAAAATAAAATAAAATAAGAAGGTGTATGTAAATATGTAAGTATAAATTCGTATGCTGGGATAATTGATTAAGTTTTTCTTCCATTATGATCAACTTGATTTAGAATTTTTTCGTGGAGGAAACGTGGAAGAGAAATTTAATAAACGGCGCTGGGCTCGAAAGTTTCATTGTCTGGTGGCGGTATATTAGAAAAACGCGATTGTCAGGAAGAAAAAGCAGCAGCAAGGGTGGAGATGCCTTGAGAAAAAAAATTACAAGGCCGTGACACTGGGGCCGAGATAAAAAGATAAAGATAAGGGGTGAGTAAAAGAAGCGCGAGTAATGGAAAACACGAGTCGAGAGATTCGAATGCAAGTGGAAAAATTGTATCGGAAGAGGTAAGATCTTGAGGGAAAAATCGTGGAGAAGAGTGTTCAAATAATTCATGATAAGAGGAATGTTGGGGGGAGTGCACGTTCCAAGATAAATAGAAGAAAATTGAGGAAAAGTCGAGGAGACGAAACTATGGTTGATGAAATTAGAACGAACAGTTCGATACAAAAGATATTCGTGAACTTGTAGGAAGATAAATCAGTATCAATGACAATAATCTTCAAGATACTATACAATTTTAAATACAAAGAGAAAAACTCGTTACATCTTTTTAAAAGATGTTTAATTCTACAGTTTTCTATAATTTTCATGTAGAAATTATTTTCAATCGTTACTAAACTGTGGATTTTGATGCACAAATCACATTTTTATGCAGATGGTTAAAGAAAAGAAGCTTGTATAGAAATTTTCTTAAATTCAAACATCAAAACACTATTACTATTGTATTTTTATTTTTGTCTTTCAGCACTCTACATTCAAATTTTGCACAAATCCACAATCTATTTACCATTTTTAAAATAATAGTCGCAACGTAGAATCATTTCCACACAGAATAAGACAGAAATAAAATAGAAAAAAAAAAGAGAGAGAAGAAAGAAAGACATTATTCAATTTCATTATTCAAATTTAGAGATCTTGGTCGCATTATCGCTTAAATTGCAATCAAGTAGGATTCACGGATTGGACGAACCCTGTCATTAACGGATTATTATAACCATTTCAGTTACAACTGACACGCAATCGATCAGGAGACAACAATTGAGAATGGACGATTGATAATGAGCCCGGGGCCATGCGATGCGCGCACGCCTCATTCCCAAAGTTATCCACGTATTACGTATCCAACCCCGTCTCATCAATCGTAACCAATAAATGCGACAACCGATCAGTGCATTCGGATAATTTCACGTCCATTAACCGGGCCAGCGAATCGGCCAGAATCGAAACTCACTTCGAAATGCGTTGTTTTGCCACGTAAACACACTATCCATCTGCAATTGCGCTAATTTATGCAATTATCCTTTGAGCATCCGTTGATATTCTTGTCGTTAAGGTACGCTGAACACGACGCGCCCGCTTGTTCGTAACAAGGCCGAATATATGCGCAAAAGGAATTTGTAATTAACCGTTTCGACGATACGCGCTAGATTTTGGACGCGTAAATGGCGATAAGCAACGTTCATTGAGAATTATTTTCGTTATTATGCGTTGGTTACTACGTTATTGCGTATGATTTATGCAACGAGAAGAAACGTATGGTACGACGATAAGAAATTTTTCCAATAGAATATTGATTAGAAAAGGAAATTTCTATGAAACGATACTTTGAATTTTATACAATTAATCAAGGTATAATTTAGAGTGAAATAATGATAATCCATAGAGTTGAGACAATTTTTCTCTTCGTGAAATGTTTTTGGAGTATTTTTAGAGAAATGCTTACGAAAAAAATTGTTGGATATTTTAAACATTTCCATCTGAATAATTTCACGCCAAATATGAAATTATTAAACAGTTCGATCGGACAGGGAAAATGAAACGTATCGGTCGGACGGCACAGTACGCGCCGGTTTATGTGATTACCGTTTTGATAAGGATGAATATGATTTATCAGCACGATGCAGCATCCAATTTTAGTCACAAATTCACGCGAAAACAGATATCAGGGAAACGGCCTACTTGTGTTCGTACAGGAGGCCTGTTTATTCATATAATTTAATGTAGCCATCATTTCGTTAATCTACCAAATTAATGTAAGTTACGTTCCAAAGTTATTAATCGTTCATTTTTACTGTAATGAACGTTAGAAAAATTAGAAATATTTGAAGATAAAAATGTAGATATACGATAAAGAAGCTTCGATCGAGTAAAATAATTTCAGAAGTAGAACGAAATTAAATTTTATACAAATTGATCTCATTCTAGGGAAAACGATAAGGATTTACAACTATTGTTCAAGAACTTCGAATGAAAGGAATGGCTTTTGAGATATTAACGAAAAATTTTCATTTTCTACATTTTATCTATGTACAAGTCATCGACTATCTAATAGTCGAGCATAGAGTGTCCCGTTTTAAAACTTTAAATTGCCTCCATGAAAAATTGCAAATATTTGCCGTTTTTAAATTCTAGCCAATACCCACGGAATCGCTTCTATTCGAAAAGTGCTTAAAATAACACATTTCCCACCACATCTGCACGCCAGATGCTTTTACCTGCAAATTGATCTTCTCCTATTTCCACTCATATGGAATATAGTGCTTGGAATTCGGTTTAAATTCGTGTTTAATCTCTCCACGATCGGACAAAATTTTTCATTTGTTATAAAAAAACGTAGACAAAATTCAACTATAACCAAAAAAATATCCGAAACCAAACCAGGATGTTTCAAACAACAGAAACACATAACAAAATAAACAAATTATCCAAT
Source organism: Apis mellifera (assembly GCF_003254395.2). Lineage (NCBI taxonomy): Eukaryota > Metazoa > Arthropoda > Insecta > Hymenoptera > Apidae > Apis > Apis mellifera. The sequence goes on from NC_037638.1 coordinate 17,167,000, forward strand.
TTTACGCAACACTTGGCATCATTGAGAAGAAAAATCCATTTCGATATTCGAGAGATACGATCTTCTGTAACTCGTCCAATTTTTCGAGAAGCCATTCCAAAATATAATAATAAACATAGATCTAGGAGGAGAGGAGCTCAGCTAGGATTTGGCTGAACGGTAGCCGGTAGAACGGAAACAAAGAGGCAACGTTCGCCGAGACGCGAAGAAAATCCTGCAGGGCTAAGAGGGCTTGCGGCGTTAGATTCAAATATCAACTATATCCGATTATACTGTCTCTCTCTCTCTGTTTCGATAGGAGGCGCACAAAGGGGGGAAATTTACACGCGAGCAGTTACGAAGATTGGTCGACCCTTCGAATCCCGAACGAAAAGGCGGCCGAGGCGAGTACAATAGGTAAATGCACTTCGCTAAACCCGTGCCAAGCAACGCGACTCAGAGAGTGGTGAAACAGGGAATGGAAATGGAAAAGCTTGGAAACGAGCTACTCTTTCCACCGTTCGCCAACTTTTCTTCTCGCCCTCCCCCTCGAACGAGAAAGAAGGCGCAAGGCAAACGACCACTTCGACAGGGAGGAGAAGTTCGTAACACGTCCCCTTCCTCCCTCTTCTCTTTTCAACGCTGCCGAGATATCGAGAGAATCGAGATCGATTATGGATGGCAAGTGCAGCGAGGATTGTTACGTACGAAAGAAAATGGGGATTATAGGACGTGCTCGTGTCGTGGAGGATGAGCGAATGCGGAGTGCATATTGTCTTTGCATGCAAGATTTGCGGTTTCATATGTGTGAAACGTGTGCTCAAATATCAATCGATGGAATTTTGTAAAATACGAGAAGGTAATAATTTGTCGAGTATCTATTTATCCATGGATACGGAATTCGCCGGTTAATTATGAATTTGTAAATTGATTTTATTAAAATGCGTGAGAAATATCTCATTCGTTTCAACGTTTGAATTTAATTGAATAATACGCGGCGAATTAAATCTCTTTTGAATTAATTCAAAGATAATCGAATAACAATTTTTTCATTCCCAACGTCTTTCAAATATTTTACATTTTATTTTATATTATATTATATTCGACTGAATGAAAATCGTTTTCTTTGATCTTCGTCAAAAATTATACATTCAAACTTGTCTCATTATTCTTCAGACGAGTATAAAATATAATATCCGTGTACACTCTGGGAAAACTACGAAACTTTTCATTGGGAAAAATCTAATAATTTCTATATATATTTCTCTTAACAAACAGATATAAATATATCTATTCGAAGAAATATTAAGAATTCTTCGAGGAAGCATTTTATTCGTGGACGAAGATTACCGATAATGAAATTATTCGAACGAATCGTTTCAAGTCAGCTTATTACTTCGAAGAATTCCATCGCATTTAGAGATTGCTGTTAAACGAACTAATTTAATGGAAACCCGTGGCAGCGACCGCGGGCAGACGAAAATAAAACCGCCGATAAAAATATTTGCGAAACGGAAGGGGGATCGATACTGTCGCCGAGGCGTGTTGCAAAAATATTGGAAGAAAAAACAATACCGAGATTCTTGTTTGATATTTTACACCAGCAGGGAAAACTGGATTTGTCGTGTGATAATACACTGTTTACTGTGCAAGCAATTGATCCGTTCGAAAAGACAAATCCGTTCGGTTTCGAGAAAAACGTAAATTCTCGCGATTCTGGTTTTCCCGGGATATGATACGCGAACCTGTGTTTATTGTTTCTTCACAAAGCGTATCATATAGTAGTAGTGTACGCGTACTTTCGTGATGAATGACCTCATTTTTAATAATTAAACAAACACAGCGTGCACGAGGAACACACCGTTATAGAGCGTAACGCATAACGCGACCACGAGAAATAATTTTATGATGTACCTACTGCGAAATTCTGTCGCGATAAAATTTCCCTTTTAGAAACGTTTCCCTGCGAACTATGATATACGAGCGGTGTGCTATATAAGTTATAGGATATATGTAAAGTGATAAAATGAGAAGATCGATATCCTCATCTTTTCGCAACGGAAGAAAGAAAATATTCTAGAAAATTAATATATCTGACCGATGCACCGATCGATTCTTCTCGAAACCGGGGAAATGATATCATATATCATCTAGCTTTCATTTTTTCACGTGATCAAAATATATATATATATACAATGAGTTCATAGAGCAACCGATTTATGCTCCAGCAACGGAACAAAGAATTCGTATCCCATCTTCTCCATCCGTATCTGTGTAATTTATCTACTGTAAAATATCAACCCCGGTATTACGACGAGATGAGATCTTAAGATGAGACTGTTGAAGTACTTTAGTCGATTGCAAACACTGCAACCAATGAGACCAGCTCCCAGCAAAGGCCTATCTCTCTCTCTCGACGAAAAAACCATTCCATTCTTCATTTCTCTCCCTATTCTCTATATATATTAACCTTCCTCTTCTCATTTTCTTCCCTTTTCACATATTCCTTTTCTTTTTCTTTCTTTTTTTTTTTATTTTCCTATCCCTCGCGAGGATTCGTAATCATCCACCGTCACGGGCACGATTTATGGAGACGGCGGCAACTTTTCGAACTTCCGAATTGCTCGCCTATGCCCAATCACGATTCACGCCAATTATAATAAGAATTTACGAGCGATCCGAATAACCGGCAATCGACAAAGTGCCAAAGAGTCCTTCTTCGATTCTTCGTGGATTATACGTCTCACGAATTCCGCCCTTTTTTCGCGAAATGCCCGACAGATTTACGAGGGTAATTTCGTCGCTTTTCTGCAAACCGAAACCTCTCTCCTCGAACCCTCGTTTCCCTCCCCCTCTTATTTTCATTATTCTCTTTCTACTCCCATTTCGCCCCCCCCCCAAACGTCTTCTCGAGAAGTTTGCCCGAGTTTTTCGTCTCGCCCTCATCCGACAAGTGTTCGATCCGATACTTTTCAGATAACGCGTTCGATCGTGGTGGCTCGATATTCCTCGAAAGTAACCTCGATCGATAAGCACCGGTTCTCTTGGTATCGAGGAAAATGAACGCCAAGTTTCGGCTTCGGTTCAGCTTCTGCTTGTCGTGAATGGAGCCGTTCATCTTGCGCAATGGTGGATAGAGTGGTTGATGCTTCGAACGCGATATATTTTCCACGGGGAAACGGGATGGAAATTGAAATGCGGAGTATTTTTCGATATATTTAGATTGTTATTATATCGAAGGTATGTTTCTAAAGTGAGTTTAAAAGAAAATTGTATAAGATATGAATGATTCTTTTGGTTAAAATATTTGGTATCAAAATCTATTGTATATGTATCTATTGATTTTTATAATTTTCTCGCATTAATCTATCATCACCTTTAATCTATAATTTCATTGTTTATTTACTCATTCATTTTATTAATTAATTACTAATCTCTACGATTTTTACAGGCAATCATATATTCAATATAACACTTATGTTAATATCTTGGATATTTGCATATCCCTTTTCTAAAATTTCAAATTATCATTGTGATAATAAATTATTATTATCAAAGATTTATTAAAATCGTAAAGTATACTAAGAATTTTAAGATGAGGATGTATTAACGTAAGCGTTATAAATTTAAAAATAAGCGTCATCGATTAATAATAAAAACACGCGGAACAAGATTTACGATTCATTACTATCCAAACAATATTTCCTATACGAGATATCCTACTCATTTGCATAATCATTTTCAGAAATCTTCGCGGAGTCCCGTTTGGTAAACATTCGGCGATTTATCCATTATTCATCGATCAGAAGAAACTGTTTAACCGTTCGATCCGATGAAATAAAATCAGCTTAATTATAAGTTGATACGATAACCACCGACTCCCACTTCCGTCTATCTTTCGACGAGCTACTACGCGATCACTCGATACGATGATAAATCTCATCCCGAGTATGGCCACGAGGAGAATTCTTCGCCTTTCATTTTGCATTACTGTAACGTGATTCGTCTATAATCTCTTGTCTATAACACGTGTTACATGGCGTTTATCTAAGCGATATGCGTCAGCATCGTATTAAGCAAACACATAACGTACGAGGTGAGTAACCAAGAGTGTGGATATAACGTTACATTACCGAGAATATTAAATTAGAAAATAATACCAGTTTAAGGAATACATAATAGAAAATAATTTATATTTTCACTAGATTTCATTGTATTCATTGTTGACTACCACGTTCATTGATAATTGCAAAGCTAAATAGCTTTCATGGATTCCACTTGTTAAATATGCAATCACTTCGGATGTATGTAACCACGTTTCTAAATATTCCATGCTCTCGAGAATTAGCTAAACATTCAGTTACATAGATCCTAGATAGATTTTTCAAACAAACTATTTTTCAGAATATGTATATTTTACGAAACAAATATTTTAACGATCGAAGTTGTAAAAGAGAAGAAAAATAAAATTAAAGTTAAAAAGAACGAACGAAATGAAATAAAATAGAAAATTTGTGAGAAAGAGAGGTAGAATCGATACGAATTATTTCACTAATATCGAACAAATCCTTCTTTTCAAGTAAAATTCGTTATAAGGAACTCTTTTGCAAACTGTCGCGTGCAACTACAGTGAAACAAATGCAAAAGGTTTTACGCAATAAATTGCAATCTATAAAAGGTGCAATCGTGTTTTAATTAGCAGAACTATCGCAAAAACACGTTGTCCTTTTTATGAATGCCTTCAGGCTTGCCTCGAAACGAATACCGGTTCTTCGAAGAAACTTCTATCACGTTTTATAAGATCTTCAACATTCGTTTGCATGATTACGAGATGTAAAATTTTCAAAGATTTATCAAACGAAACTAAATTGCTGTATTAGCTACATTATATAATTTGAATGAAAAATTTATCGAATGAAAACTATATTGCAAAACTTGGATGGAATAGTATTATATATATACATATATATAAAGCGAACTAATTTAGGCCAGAATGCTGATTCCAGGTTTGCAGCTTTGAAGCAAGACACGACTAACTAAGTCTAATATGCGAGAAAATGCTGGTATTACAGATATGGTGCCAGCATTGCAACTTTAACTTCATTAAGCAATTATACTAATTATCGTAGACAGCTTAGATTTCTGAGAGAGAATTAAACGCAGACATTTTCTAAAAACACATTATTTCCATGACAAGGTAATTATTATTTCCGAAATTTAAAAATTTTTTGATTTTTAGATTTAAAAATACAAACAACGGTATTAAAAAATTTCAATTAAAAATTAAAAAAAAAAAAGAATCCCGAAAATATTTTATTTACATATACTAACTCTTCTGCTTTTATATCGCGAATAATAGAAATTAATTTAACAGTAATTCATTATATAAATATCTGTATAAATATCAATTTTATAATAATACGAGAACAGATTATATACAATCCTATTAAAATATTATTTGTGGCGCAACACGGAATTATTCTAGATTGGTTTAAGCGTTTAAATCGCTGATTAGATTACTGGTTTTCTAACTAATGCATATTGCATTAAATCTTAAAATAACAATTTATGTAAACGTTGATCTTGGCAAATAAAAATTTATATCGTTATTACACGGCTTTATCTATTAATAATTTATAACTAAAAGATATACCTAGATAAATTATCGAAATGGTATTTATGACACTATTCTAAATAAAGATAATAGAAATCTATCAATAAGAATTTTAATTGATATCTAATTAACTTAATTTTTCATTCAATATTTTATTTTGCATTATTATAATATTATGAAAAAAAGATAGCATGATGTTGAAAAACACTATGATGTTATTCATATCATTCCGATCATTAAAAAAAAAGCATAAGATTTACTGTATTTGAATTGTCAAACCGAATACGGGACTTGAAATATTAAAGAGATCATTTCATGATATGAATAAGGAAGCACATGCTTGAAAACTTTTTTACGATTCTATTTTAAAAATAGTTGTAAAACTTCGATTTGATTAAAATTCGTGTCATTTCATAATACATTCTTCGTTTGTATTAAAAAATGGATTGAAAAGAAGAAAAAAGATAAATAAAAAAGAAATTATTTAAAAAATAATACGAAATATACTTGAATATGTATCGTATTTATAATATTATTAAAATAAAAATATATTTATTAAAAAATTTTTATTTAAATAAATAAAAAAAATTAGAAAAATGTATGGAATCAAAATGATTATTCAAATGACTCTAAAAGTAATTTTTTTCGTTTTATTAATAATATGTATATATATTTAATTAATTTTTTTCTTTCAGAAAAAATTATTTCTAATCCTAATAAGAAAAAAAAAGTAAATTTCTTGGTAGCAATATAATAATAATATATAATAGATTTAAAATAAATATTTCTATATCTAACTTTCAAATTACATGACGTGATGAAGTAGCTAAAGAAATAGTTCATTTTATGAAACTAATTTTCCTCTTTCTTCCCTAACTTCAAATTCAAACGCACATCAATCATCATTTTATTGCATGCTAATCATTGCAAACGTGACATTAACTAATTTCTAACACGATAAGAATGAAATTCAAAGTTCTTATTGTATTGTACATTATTGTACAATTAACCATCGATCAACAGAATTTAGCTTTCAACGATAAAGCCACAAATAATGTATGTGTATATATATCGTATTGTTCTACATATACAAAAGAACATAAAACACTTACCAAAATAGTCCGCCTGTACCACCAGTTGGCCCAGAACGAGCAGGAAAACAATCGTCAGCATGGTGACATGAATCACTCGTCCTTAAGACAGCACCAATTATCGTCTTGACATCTGGCACACACAGAACACACAAGATTTAAGTGAACGCGACACAAACATTAACATATCATACGCCCTTGTTCATCGAAGAGTGTAGATTAACCGTGAAACACTTTCGAAAAAAAGTAAAAACACAGGTGTGGCATGTGAACACGAGGACTTTATGCTTCGAAGGACAAACACGAATTTCACGAAGTCAAATCGACGCCATTGAACCGGTCCGTTTCTCCGTGTTGCGCATATTAAACTAAATTTGAAACGTTTTCGGCACATTGACCGTTTAACGTACTAATATCGATTAATTAGTATCGATTGAACTCGAAAACAGATCAGGCGTTATATGTACAGGCAATTATTCTCATCGATTATTCGAGATATCGAAATTACAGCCAATCAACAACGTGGTTATACGCAATGCACAAATATCGATGTCTGACAGATTATAATATCGCTGCTTTGTAAATGCGTCGTTTACATAACCTCCCAACACTGATCACGTGGTCTCGCGAACAGAACGTTTCACTGGTATGCATTCACCGGAGAAATGCTATCCATCATCACTCAAATGCATGCTGTCAATTGTGCTTAGTAATAAAGATAGATCACGTAATTGAAGAAGGTTTTCCTTTTCGTTGTGCACGATCATCGACGACAATCGAATCGAAGCGAGTTTACGGAAAAAAGTACGCGAAAAAAAAGTAGAACTTTCGTTACGACACTGCACTAAAATGGTCGATAATATCGAACGTCACTCTTTTATTGATAATCACTAACGAATTTTCCCAACGATGATGTTGTGTTTCGATGATCAGCGCGTGAAATATAACGTTATTTCGTACAAGAATTTAATGTGAAAAAACGTATAACACCCCCATGTATTCGGTTCGACGTTCGGCGCGCAACTGACGACTGGAACGATTTCAAACTGGGCGAGCGTGACGTCAGAGTCGTACGCATCCGCGCGAGATCCGCCAGCCAATCAGAAAGCATCTGCCTCTTCGACGATTTGTGTTTGTCTCAGAAACTGTGTTCTTTGGCGGTGATCGTGACCTCGTAAATCTTGACCACTGAAACGACAATTGGTAAAAGTTATTGTATTTAAATTAATATTTAACCCTTTCACTAGTTTTGTGTGTTGTGTAATATATTCGAGTGGAATATGAGAAGATACGTATAAATATTCGTCGCATGGAATGTTACGTATAAGTGAAGAGTATGTTTCAAGTAAGATTAAACAACAGCAATGTGAGTACAATTTTTTACATCATATTTTTTCTATTTTATATTCTATTTTATATTTTAAACGGTATATTTCGATACTTTTATTAATATTTTAGAACCTTTTTTAAAATTTCAATCATATTTTTGTCTATCAGAAATATAAAAAAATCTATTTATATAACATAACCTGTATCCATTTACAAATCAGAAAATATATTTGGTAGAATTAAAAAATAAAATATAAAAAGAGATTTGGTAGAATTTCCATTTATATTTTTTAATGAAATTATATTTTTACACATAAATAAAAGATTTATAGTTTTAATCACCATTTCAAGTGCTATTTTTTGATAAATATTTGAACGATAATTCTTTTTCATTTCAATATATATTATGAATATATGCTCATATCATGAATGTTATTATTTATAAATCAAAATAGGTTAGCTTACACATAATATGTCATAAATTTAATCTTAGTTTGATCCCAAATTATCTAATTGAAATTCACATTAAACAAATGTTCAATAATTCATTATAGAAAAGTTACAGTAACATTTTTTTTAATATAGTTTTCTTCATATAAATTTCTCTTCATATTAAATCTTTTTCAGATATATATCTTTGAATTCATATATTTATCCTTGAATATATGTCTTTGAATGAATTTTTTTTATGTTTTAATATTAAAATATTAAATATAGTATTAATGTCATTATAAATGATAAATCTATTAATATATATATAGGGTGCATGCTCATAGGATATTTTTTTTCTTTCATTTCAAAATTTTATTTATTACTATTTCATTAAAGTAGAATTTGGTTATTCCATTTTAATATGTGTCTTTGAATGAATTTTTTTTATAGATTATTTATTTATCTTTTAAAATTAAGATATTAAATGTAGTGTTAATATCATTGTAAATGATAAATCTATTAATATATATACAGGATGCATGCTCATAGGATATTTTTTTTCTTTCATTTCAAAATTTTATTTATTACTATTTCATTAAAGTAGAATTTGGTTATTCCATTTTAATATGTGTCTTTGAATGAATTTTTTTTATAAATTATTTATTTATTTCTTGATATTATGCTACATATAATATAGGATATTTTTTCTTTCATTTCAAATTTTATTTATTAGTGTTTCATCAAAGGAGAATTTCTTTGTTCCATCTTAATATGTGTCTTTGAATGAATTTTTTTTATAGATTATTTATTTATCTTTTAAAATTAAGATATTAAATGTAGTTAATATCATTGTAAATGATAAATCTATTAATATATATATACAGAGTGCATGTTCATAGGATATTTTTTTTCTTTCATTTCAAAATTTTATTTATTACTATTTCATTAAAGTAGAATTTGGTTATTCCATTTTAATATGTGTCTTTGAATGAGTTTTTTTTATAGATTATTTATTTATCTTTGGATATTAAGATACTACATCTAATATAGGATATTTTTTTCTTTCATTTCAAAATTTTATTTATTAGTGTTTCATCAAAGGAGAATTTCTTTGTTCCATCTTAATATGTGTCTTTGAATGAATTTTTTTTATAGATTATTTATTTATCTTTGGATATTAAGATATTATATATAATATAAGATATTTTTTTCTTTCATTTCAAAGTTTTATTTATTACTGTTTTACATTAAAGGAGAATTTGGTTATTCTATCTTAATATGTGTCTTTGAATGAATTCTTTTTATAGATTATTTATTTATCTTTTAAAATTAAGATATTAAATATAGTATTAATGTCATTATAAATAATAAATCTATTAATATATATACAGGGTGCATGCTCATAGGATATTTTTTTTCTTTCATTTCAAAATTTTATTTATTATTGTTTCATTAAAGGAGAATTTGGTTATTCTATCTTAATATGTGTCTTTGAATGAATTTTTTTTATAGATTATTTATTTATCTTTTAAAATTAAGATATTAAATGTAGTGTTAATATCATTGTAAATGATAAATCTATTAATATATATATACAGAGTGCATGTTCATAGGATATTTTTTTTCTTTCATTTCAAAATTTTATTTATTACTATTTCATTAAAGTAGAATTTGGTTATTCCATTTTAATATGTGTCTTTGAATGAATTTTTTTTATAGATTATTTATTTATCGTTTAATATTAAGATATGAAATATAGTATTAATATCATTATAAATGATAAATCTATTAATATACATAGAGGATATTCATAGGATATTTTTTTCTTTCATTTCAAAGTTTTATTTATTAGTGTTTCATCAAAGAAGAAGTTGTTTGTTCCATTTTAATATGTCTTTGAATGAATTTTTTTTTATAGATTATTTATTTATCTTTTAATATTAAGATACTAAATAGTATTAATATCATTATAAATGATAAATCTATTAATATAGGGTACATGCTCATAGGATATTTTTTTCTTTCATTTCAAAGTTTTATTTATTACTGTTTCATCAAAGAAGAAGTTGTTTGTTCTATCTTAATGACTACGTGAAATTTCATAACGCTACAAGAAGATAGATGGTCGCATAAATTGTTACGTGTATCGTGATCTATGACGATGCACCATCTGTCACTTAGAAATTATGATTTACATAATATAGTCTTCAACAGATGGTATTTTTTGTTACGATAATTTTTCGCGAAATTCAATGCAAATACAACAATACTTACTTGATTATGTCCACTTATTCTTCGAAACAATTTCTAATTGAACATTTAAGAAAGGAGATATTTGATATTTAAATTTTAAATTTGAAAACGATATAATTTCTAGAAATAAAGATAACTATAATTATAAAGTAAGGAAAATTAGTTTGAATAAAAGCGTTCTTTTTTCGAACAACTATTAATATTATCCTCTTGAAATAGAATTTCGGGGAACGAATATCACGAATCGCTATAACGTAGTAACGTTTTCAAGAATCAGAAAGTTTCCTCAAAGTTTCCCTTCTTTAAACATTGCTAGTTTCGACGATTCACAGTCACATTCTTGCTGTAATTGTCAGCTAAGATATTGGTAATAGTCATGAATGTAATAGAACTGTTTCCAGTCTGATTATTACTTTTCTTCTCGTCTTAAAGAAATAAAAAATTTTCATTAATTTCTTTAATTAATTTACTTCAATAAAATTTTTAATTTCTTCCTTTTTTCATTGTGTAAATTTTTTCAATTTACTTTACATTTTATTTATTTAATTCTGCGAGAATAATTTACAATTGTTAAAATATATTATGCTATTGATTAAAAAATATGTAGTAAAAGTAACAAAGAAAATAAAATGGATATTCTTCGTCTTATTTCGTTGATTATTTTGATTTACTTGCTCGTCGCTATTCTCTTCTCATTTTAATTTAATGGAGAAATGTTTGCAAGTATTAAGTTCAAAATTATATTACGTAAAAATTAGATTAAATGATGTAAACAATTGTTGATCAGAGAAAAATAAAACGGAATTAAAATGATGTTTTATTTATTATTTTGTTACGGTTCTGTTTAGTATCATGGGATTTCTATAAGCTTCTGAACCTTACACGGTATATAAGTACATGATTGTATCTCCTTACAACGTTTAATCTCGTAAAGTTTAACACCACTACAAGATATGGTATTTGCATAGACATGATTGCATAGAATACGTTAGTATGACGAAAAAACTCATAAAATTCATAGCGTGAATTTTTTCGAATAGCGACGATGTAATAGATCAATAAACTAGTTTATCGATTTTCAAATTGGTGACATCAATGAAATTGGATTGGAAATGTTCACATAACGGAATTTCCAAATCCTTTCGTTTGTCTTGTAAACGAATTTGTTTTAAATTGTCTCTCCTTTTTTTCTCTATTTCCAATCAAAATATCAAATCAAGCTATTGCTATTTTTCCATGTATTACCTTCCTATTCTAAATGATAATTAGTTTTCATACTCTAAATTCAGTAATGTTTTTATGGAACACAGTTTCTGGATATATTTTTTTGAAGAGAAAATAGAGATAGAAAATTCACAGTAACATTTCAATTACAAAGTAATAATTTCTCAAGAGAAATGGTAAAAAGACCAATCTCATTCAAATGCATTAAGACAATGAACACAATTTAAATTACTTTTAACTTTTTATTAATCAGTACATAATTATCACATTGTACGATTAAAATATTATAAATAACTATTGTTAATGTTGATTGAAAATATAGTGATTGAAACATTACTGAATTTTAAAGTAAAAGGAATAGAAAATTTATAATTATTGTTGTACCATCGTTCCTCCGGTTTAATAATATTTTATGTATTTTCCTTTTTGAAAAATGGTAATTGGGTGAAAGAACGATTCGATCATGACATAACACAAGCTTCCATGTCGCCAATTTCGACGAACCCTCTCGAGCTAAAGTAATTTCCTCATAAGTGGAAAACACGAACTAAATGAGTATTGGAAAACGTGATCTACGCTGCAGTATTCATTTCCCTATACCCGGCCCGTGTTTACCGCAAATTGCATTTTGATCGTTTAACGCTTTTCTCCCGTATGTGACCGAGGTGAACGAGATTCCGAGTGTAATATACATGCGGATCACATCATGTCGAACAGAGCCGGTTGCGTCTGCGCGATAAACGGAAGTGGGTGTGGGTAGACTTTGGCTCGGGTCACGGTTTCGAAAGGGTGAAAAGCCAATGTCCTCGAATAAGACGGTTCTATCCTTGGAATCGTGTGATCCATTTCGAAATTCCATTTTCACTCTTTTAATGAAAATAAAGAATCTCGCCAACGGTGAAGAGATCGGTAATATCACGAAGAATCGAATGAGGACATTCTTGTCCTCTGTAATTGAAGATTCAAGTGGTTCATAAATTAATTTATGAATTTTAATTATTTGATCAATAAATTTTATCTTAATTTTTCGACAATCAAGTATATTTGACCAATTTATCAAGGTACGTGGAATGAAAATTTTATTTTGTTAAGAATGAAATCGGGAAAACTTGTAAGCATGATAAAACTAGTTTTATAAATAATAAGTTTACATATGGTTATCTATAATTTATTTACGACGTTACCAAATATAGAATTCTAAACGCAACAAAATTAACAAGCAAATACTTTATCTCCCCCAATAGGATATTATGCTTTTAATAGCTATTTAAACGGGATTATTGTTGTACGTAGATTACATTCATTAAGATGGGCTTATATCCTAGCAACTGTCAAATGAAACTTGGAAATAATACTGTTGAAAGGAGGCTATATGAAGGTACGTAGTTCCTCGAAGAACGTAGGAAGTTGTTTTATTTTTAGCTTTCTTTGCTGTGATTAATTACAATTTGATGTAGTTTAAATTACATATATAGGATATGTTGGCAAAAGTATTCATAACTTCGAGAATCGATCCGATTTATAATTTAAATAATTAGGTCTTATCTTTTTTTAGTTTTCATTAATTTAGCTTTCTTTTAAATTTCAGATCCCTCCCTGTAAGTCACTTGGGAATTTTGAGGGATTTAGATTATTTTTTAATGGCAATTATTATTTATTACAGGAAATATATTAGAATATTATGCAAAATAAATATATATTTCAATTTATAAATTTTCTTTTCCAAAATCTCTCGTTTAAATAATAAGCATCTTTCGCTTTGATCGGGATTTTTATTGTAAAATTGTGTAAGATGACGAAATTTATGCAGATTTGTTCGATAAAAAAAGTAAGGAAAGGAAGTTCGATACCTGTTGACTCTTTAAATGATAGAGTGTTATCGAATTTTATACAGGAGCCGATGTTTTTCAGTTGATTTAAGTAGGGAGGCCATGTGCATCGATATTTAAGCACCCTCTGTAAGAACTGTCCAAAAATACACGAAGGGCCATCTGCTCGAGATATGGTAATTTTATTTATCCGATGAGCCAAAATTGTATTGCAGTACGGGAATGTATCGCGACATGCATAAATTATATATTTTATTTATAGAAAAACCGTGCATGAAAACAGGATTTGTTTAATTTCGATTGCAATTTGAGGATTTTGGAAAATCAGGATGTACAAAATATATATGAAATTTTTTGGAAAACGTAATACTTTTTTTTAGAAAACTTGGTAGAGAAGTATTAAAATTAAGCACATTTCGTCCCATTTTCTCAATTTTTAATTACACGTCTTTTATCTTTCGAGGATACAAAACGCGTCGTTAGAAATGTTAATATTTACATTTTCAGGCGTTTATAGCTTCCATAATAAAATTACTATTTGAGTTGCAGAAATGCTTCTAAAACGGTGTATATACTTACATCCTACATCGAATTGCGCGACTGAGTAAAGTATCCTCCGTTTCAGTTTATTTTAACTTTCCTAATTTGTCATTTTGCTTTTTGACTCTACATCTCGAAGGATTAAAGTTACGTAATGTAACGAACAAATTGCTCATCCCTATTAATTTGCTTCTTACATTAATCCAAATACTACAAATCAAACTAAACGAAGGATAAATTATAGGAAAATTTTGACGGATCTTCCGTCACAAAATCTTTATCTCGGATTTAAAATAATATTTTCTTTATTACATCTTTCAATTCATACAATAAATCTTTGTGCGCAGTTTATGTATGGGGATGGCATTCGAACCGAATATCCTCGAGGCTCCAGGTCCTCTGACTTTTCTCTATGCTTCTTACTTAAAATCTTCCTTTTCCCCCCTCGAGTCGAGGAATTTAGCCGAGATGTAGATGTAAGTACGGGTTTATATGTCTAATATCCTAGAACTAGCTGAAGTACTGAACTCGAGAAACACGTTCTCTTTTACGAAACTACCTAGAAGAAGTTTTTAAGTAAAACTTCTTTGCCTTTGTCGATTTTAAATTCTCGTTTCGTGCAAATTTTGCAAAGATGAGAAATGTTTTTATTTCAAATTCGACAGAGAGAGAGAGATAGAGAGAGAAATAAAACAATTCGAAATTCAATATTCAGCTTTTTAATGCATTAATAAAACTATCTGCATTCGACACACACCCATCACACCGAATTAAATATGCACGCACTATTCACGGCTTAAATATCGATTCGAACAGAGAGACACTTTCCTAGACACCGCAAAAACGGTGGGGAAAAAACGAGATACAGATATTTCAAAGCTCTCGATTTTCAATGGAAAAGCTCGTTCACGTCAAAAATTTCTTCTCTCCACGTCGTCAATGATTTACGAAGAGCTTTCAGACATTCGTAACCGACGTATCTCGTTCTTTTTTTTCTCTCTCTCTCTCTCCTCCCCCCTCGTATACGCGAAAATTTCCATCGATCCGGACAAAACAGAAAAACCTATACAAAAAATATTTCCAAACCGTGGGAAGGGGGAGGGGATTAACGTCGGATCGCGAGGATTAATAATAATGAAAATCGATCGTGATCGACAAATCGTTCGCATTCCATTAACGCGTTTAACTGAAATTACGAAGTAAACAGACGTGTAGAATCGGAGAGGAGGGGAAGTATCAATTAAATCGTGTCGTGGGATTGTTAATGGGGCGAGGAGGGAGGGGAGCTTGAAGTTCGGCATGTAAATCGCAGTAATTTTATACGTTCACTCGTGATACACACGCGCACGGGCAATAATCGTAAATTTCATCACGTGTTTATCCTGCTTCCGGTTTACTATTTATCGTGGCGCGTAAAGCACGCTAAGCAGATTACAAGCCGCAACTTTGTGGGCGCTGAAACGTTTTCGTATAACACGGGAAACTCGTCAAATTTTGATAACATCGAACGCGAGTTGTCAGAATCTGGTTCGTTCTATTTTTCATTTCTCTCTCTCTCTCTCTCTTTTCGTTCTTTTTTTTTCACGCTTCTTCCCCTCTCTTTTCTCTCTCTGATTTTTTTTTTTTTTTTTTTTGGAAGCGAATGGAGCACCCGATCGTTGCGTACCCGTCGATTACTCCGGAAATCTCCTCGTTTGTAGAACTGCCGTCCGTGCTCGCCATCTGGCTCGGCGTGTCAATTACAAAAAACAAACGAGACACGTAAATCATCGTTACCACGCTGCCCGATGCTGAAGTTGCAGCTCTCGCGGGGTTACGAAAAAATGTGCCCCCATCTATTTTGCGAGGCGTTGAATCGAACCGCGTCATTGGCCTCGCGATCATTTCGTCCCAAACAATCTTTGGGTTGGCGAAGATTGAGATTCTTGGTGTAAAAAAAAATAGAGACTTGTGTAGATGGAGGTTACGACACGGTGGAGGCGCGTAAATACGTCAACGGGTTCGAGAGTGCGTCATAGTTATTTTACAAATTGAAGTAGAAAAAATAAATTTTTGGGAAGAGATAGAACAAAGAATATTAGATTAGAATATGTAGAATAAAATTCCGATTATTCGAATTATTCTTCATTGCTATTCGTTAAATGAAGAATCGCACTAAACAATTGAATAAATTGAAGGAATTTCGTATATTTCCTAGTACGTTTATTGTGTACAACGTGTAAACATCGTAACTGATAGCAATGAAAATATGTTTATTATGAATACTAGGAAATGTAAATTCCTTTCGCTTGTTGTTACAGATAATTCTGTTTATGTGACGGAGAATATGTTCGTCCAAAGATTAGATATTTCACGATAATAGAAAATAATTCGAATTCTAATATTATCCATCAGAATTTCATTATTACTAATCTTCGAATGGTGTACAAGTCTTTCGATTCATTTTTGCGTTTATTACAAATTTCCCCTTTCGAAAGAATCTCGTCCAAAGTAACTCTCTATCTCTCGCGAACAAATTACACTCGCCTCGCACAAAAATATATATATATTTGAAAAAACTGTTGACTCATGTTTGGGCGCCATGCTCGTCCAGAAACGGAACCACTTCAAAGCGATCCGTCCAGGCGAGGAAAGGATCCTCTAAAGCAAGGGGAAGGTGTGAGATGACCGTGGAACGATTGACTTTTGAAAACAATCCCCGCGGAGAAATACCAACTGCCCGATCCAGGTTCCACCGGGTTTTCACGCTTGGTAAATTTGTGGCTGGGAATTTTTCATAAATTAGACAGGTGACGGTGCCGTTAAATTTCTGAGAACGCCATAAATAAAGGGGAAGGGAAGATTTCGCCTCCTCCTTTCGGCCCGTAGTTTCATCGCCTTGGTTAGCTTGCGTCGTTGATTCGGGGGGAAAGGAGAGGGAAGAGGATGGAAAGGCGAAAAAACGCGGAGGAAAAGCGCTGACAGGGAAGAAAGTTCGCGCTCTTAAAGTCACATTTTTCATTATTTTCCTTTTTTTTTTTTTAGTGCCTCAGGCTAATTATCGTGACTCAGTCTGCGCGAAACGTGTGAAAACACAACCGACTATTTCATTTTACCGATAAATCTACAAAAGGGAAGCTTTGGATTATCATGATATTTCGTGCACACGCCATGTTAATTATCTTAATAAAAGGTTAGTTTATATTGATATATATTTCATCGATCAAGGGAGAAGTACAAAATTTAAATAACATTTTGCTCGTATATAAGAGAATTATTGTACCAATGTTGATCAATCGTCGATCAAATGTGATACCATCCAAATGGATGACGATTTTAAATCGTGATATCTTTATGAAGAATAATTCACACCATTTACAGAAATATTTTAACTCTTATATCTCCATCTTCTTCCATAGAACTCTCCTCGAGCAATAAGAGTAAATAATATTTCTATTCAAGTACAATCGAACATTGGCACGAATCAGACACGGTGGCAATAATTCCTAAATCAGAGGAAGAGGAGAAGAGGAGAAAAATTTATGAGATCCCTTATCTCTGAAAATTCGAGATTACGCGGAACATATTATGCGACGAGGGAATGGAATCATTAATCATCTCTCGTTGATATCACTTTTTACCCTTGGTGGTGAACACGGTGCATCGCGAATTGATCAATAAATGATATAGGGGATCGGGCCAGATAGATCGGCCAATCACGATTCCCACCTCACGGATGAAGTTAAGAAAACAATTTATTATTGATAACAGCGCGTTGGACGAGACGGAAAACAAGATAAATCGTTTCTACGTGAAGAGAGAGAACGGCGCGTGTTTCAAAACTTTCCACCGATCGAGCAACGATCGACGATCGAGAGAATCCTCCGCGGTGTTTCATCAATCAATCCGGATCGTTGCATAATTCCTCGAGTCCACCGCGTTTCTCTCGATCATGTAATTAGAGCGGCGGAATATATTTTCAAAGTTCGCCTACAAATTCACCCCCGCTGGCCCCGCTCGAAAATCCATTCATCACGTTGTGTTCAGGGTCAGCGAGTCATCGATGGGAGAACGTTCCGCTCGAATGTGCAACGAGATTTGAGTAATGAGAACTAATGGACTGAGAGTGTTTAAAAATTCTTGTTGAATGTACAATTAACCTTTTAATTTATATTCGTAGAATATGCCTGGAAGAGAGATCCCTTATCGTCTCTTTAAAAGGAAAGATCGTAAAAAAGGATCGAAGATTTTATACTCGACGACGAGTATAACGAGCGAATGGAAATTAAGCGTTTTTGATGCGAATGATCGGAATGAAAGTTGAATTTAATAAGGGAAATTTTATATTTTGTAGCTCAAAGTTCGCGTATACCGTTGGAATAATTTTGAATACGTTACGAGTTTGGCAGAAAGTATAGTCTTATTTGGAAAAAAATACATTTCATATACATCAATCAAATGTACATGCATATGCATGTATATTTTATACATTTTTCAAACTTATTATAGTATTGAACATATTCAAGTACTCCTGATATTCACGTTTGCTTTCTGTTAAATAGAGAATTAATTTTATTTAGATACATTTAAAATGTACTTTAGTAATTCAAAATCTATAATTCAAAAAGCAAAAAACACATATTAATTTGTATTAGAAGTTTCATAAATTGTAATTTGCAATAATTAAAGTGAAAACTTTTTGATTTTCATCAGGAATCTCTCTTCGCGTTAACAAAAAATAGATATTGCAAAGAAATTAAGTTTTTTTACGATAGCAGTAAAGGAAAAAAAGATGGAGGAAAGTTGCATAAAGGTTTAAATAACCAAACTGTTTGATAATTCATAGAGACGAGTTAAATTGGCCAAGTTTAAAATTCCTTTTTAACAACTTAAACATCGTTTACGGGCATTAAATATTTTCTTTAATGGATACTTGTAACGAAACGCGTTCGTTAATTTATCGTCAGTGATACTTTTGTCGAATGTCAATTTTAACTTCTAATCTTTCAACTTCTTTTAAGGAATAGTTTCACAATTCCGCATTCTTCCTTCGTCCTTTGATAAACCAACTTTATCCAGAAAGAACTATTTTTGAGGAGAGTGTGCGAACGAAAAATGAGTTTCCAATACAAGCCAGTAGCTTTCCCATTCCCGTGAACTGAAAGAAAGATTGCCAAGAATCCTTTACCGGAATTTCACTATTTAAACAGTAGCTTTATTCATCACAACTGTTGAATTTTTTCGATCAACAGACACTTCTTATTTTCCTTTTTATCAAAATTGCAAAAATAATTTTTCTGCGACAATTTGATTGTTATGTACATTTATTTTCAATTTGATAACAACGTAGATGAACGAAAAAAAAAAAAAGAAAAATGGAAAAAGAAGAACGATTCTTCACAATTCCAATCTCGAATTTGAAAAACCTCTTCTCACGATTAATTTCTTCAAGAATATTCACAAAAGTATGTCAAGCGATTTGTCAATCGCAAAAATATCGGTCAATCGGATTGCTGAATCGAAATTTCAATTCGACCCTTCCCTTTTTGTCAAACAACCAACCAATTACACCTTCTCACAAACTATTCCCTTCGTTTCACACACCGCTACACACACATTATTGACCCATCATATCCATTTCGCGCGTACAAAAATTTCTAAAAATATCGATTACTAAAATATCAACACATTTCCATACATTAAAAAAAAAAAAAAAAAAGAATACTAAATAGAAAAAAAAAAAAAGAATTACAAAATTTCATAGCTTGTTTCCGACCCAATTTTCCATTTGGAACGAGCAAAACGTTCGTTCCACTTCCGTTAACGCCACCCTCGCTGGGTCAAAGATATTTAACGGTGGTCGAATCGAAAGATAAAAAGTTAAACGTGATAAATACGAACACTTTGTATGAAAAATTCAATCAGGATCGGTTCGATGATTTCACGATGATTTCAAGCAGCGTTCGTTTTTTTTTTTTTTTTCCTTCTATTTTAACCGCGTTTGATCTTGTATCTCACGCGATACCATCGTCATCGCGTGTCCCGTTTTTATCATTTCCGCTGACACCGGCCATTTTTCTCCATTTCGTCGATAATCGTTGCACCAGGTACGTCACGTAATATGCAAATAATCCGAATGAAACGTGGCCGTAATTTTTTCCGAGTTTAGTGGCGGGGACGGGCGGAAATGGAAATAAAAACAGTGGTCTCCGTTGTTGCGCTCCGTTATTGCCACGTTATTATGTGGCCACAGGGAGAAAATCGAGAGAAGGATGAAGTCGAATATCGATGAACGTTTGTTTGTTATTTTTTTTTTTATAATTTTCCATTGTATTGTAAAATCAATAATTGTTGACGTTTGATTTCATTTTGGAAAAAAAGAAAGTTATTCTGCAATTTTTAAAATTATTCTATGTAAATTGTACTCGAGTAAAAGAAATATATCTACTTGGTAAGAATGGTAAGAATGTATCATTTTAAATATTTTAAATATTTTTGTTTAACGATATAATTTGATAAGAATAATGGAATTTCGAGCTGGGAAAACATCGATGCATCGATTGCAAATTTTTCAAGATGCCAATTATATTTTTCTTTCTTTTTTTCTCCCCCCGTGAAACGACTTCTACGGCTCGTTACGTTGCATCACGCGCAACGACAGTTTTCTATGCGATGCAAATCCACGTATACTTCGGGAGAAAGTAGGGCGGAAGGAAAAGAGGGTGACAGTATCGGCCGTCGTGGCGCCGTGTTACACTGTCGACCGAAAAAAGAAATACGAATCATCCCTTCTGAAACTATCATTATCCTATCTTCAAATCTCGTTACTTCGTGCAATTTTCCGTCATCTTTGAACTTTGGAATCGGATAATTCCAAATAGATACATGGTTCAATTAAAATCTTCATGCAATATTTACACGATATATTTTCAATATTTGATATTTCATAAACGATAAATTATAAAAATTAACCAGATATATTTACACAAAATCCAAATATAGTATTTCAGGCAAAAATTTTTAAAGCTTCTCAGGCAAAAAGTGAAAATTCCCCGTTTTAAATTCGTCAAAGAAAAATTTGAGCTGGAAAATTGGTTGAATAAAATAAGATTTGGAATCATTCCAAAGTTGCATTGTAAAATTTAAACATAACGCAACAAAAAAAATTTCACAGAGATACATCCATCTCGTGTGTACGTTTCTCTCGAAAACGTACTCTTGTATACTTTTCTCTCGAAGGATGTGGGGGTTGGATAACGGAAGTGGCAATTATGTACGAGTGGCAATTGCGCGACAAAAGCGCGATCGTTCACAGTATTCATGTGTGGGATCTGGTCCATCTCTGGAAACTTGGCAAAAAGTGAGCGATCGTTACCGAGTGGGGCACAAAAGATAGGCGAGAGATGGAAAGAATAATTGCAATGTCAATGGCAAATGTGTTTTTTTTTCTTTTTCTTTTTTCTTTTTCTTTTTTTTTTTACGCGTTTCAAACGGAATACACAGAATAAAAATTATGGATGGAAATTAAAACGGAGGAATTTTGTTGTGGAAAAGATGAAAGATGAACATGTCATTAAATATTAATATTTGATACATTTGAATTCAATTCCTCGTGATATCTCTTTATAGTATTTAATCTATTCTTCTATTTAAAAAAGAATAAATGTAGAAAGAAGAACTGTAGATTTGCATCGTGCCCAATTTATTGTCTCTTTGCCTTTCTTTGAATTCTTATCTATGGATTTTTGGATTGGAAGAAAATTCATAATCGTTGAAGTATTGAATAGAGAGAGATGGAAATTGGATAATTCAATCTCATTAATAATTATTCTCTAATTGTAAAAAGAAACGAACGAAATTTTAATCCCTTAAAAATCAAAATAGGGATAGCAATATTCTTTCAACGATAGAACTTTTTAAACGCGATTCAATTGTACAAAAACGTATAGAAATATTTAAAAAATTTCACTTTCGAAGCGCGAGATTAATTTAGAAATATAAATACAAGATTAACTACTTTCAAAACACGCAAACACGAGATGTTTACCAAAAACAAACGAACAAACTCTCCCACTCCCTCTCTCTCTCTCTCACTCTCGAAATTACCCAACTCGACAAGGAAACCAACTCGTTTGAACGTCGTTGTATAGGTTGAAACGAATCGAAACGAACGACACGAAAGGTAATAAATATTAACAATCACGGGGATTGGTTTTAGCCCTTTCCTTCGCCCGAACCCCCGACGGGGAATTCAATTTCCGCGAAAAATGGAATCTGCGCGTTCTTGCGTTTCTCGCATTGTGTAACACCCCCCTTCTGTTTCCCTTCCCTTTAAACCGTGGTTTTCACGTGGCGCAAAAGACCCGGCTGAAATATATTTGTTTGTCAGATTGTGTCGTGTCCTCGACACGCGTGATGGGGGGAGGGAGGAGGGGGTGGAGGAGGGGGTGGAGGAGGTGTGAGAGAGTGTGGAGGAAATAGCGGAAAACGTGTGCCCCCAGAGAATGGTGAACCGTATTTACCGAAGCGTGACATACTCACATGCGTGTGCGCGGTACGTGTACATGTGCTGCTAAATTTGCGCGTATCGTTGAGTTTCTTCGACGTATTTCCAGGATTATTTTTCGGGCAACAGAGGGCGGACGGTCCTCCTTGTCCTTGGTTGCAAATTCATCATTCGATTTTCTCCTCCACGAGATTTAAGAGGGATTTAATTTATAAAAAATACGTAGTACGACTTGGGAAATTGTTTGCATAGGAGAAAGATGATAGGTTGATGATAAAAAAAGATATGTCGCGTTGAAACGAGACACGCGAATATGCGAATAATATTGAAAGATTAAAACGGAGATTGATGCGAGGATAAAAGAAACCTTCGTGTTTGTTCACATTTGATATCGTATCGAACTAGAAAATTAGTAAATTAAAATTCGATGAGAAGAAGAAAAACAGTATAGTAATACAATGAACTATGAAGGAATTTTTCTGGCTTGCTTGGATACGTTATGATATAAATATTTCACATTTATTATAAGGTATTAATCAGAGTGCATCGTTAAAAAAAAAAAAGGATAGTCAAAGATGGGGAGGGGAAAGAAAAAAAAAAAGAAATTCGTTTCCAGTCGACGAGACGTAAACGTGAAAAAAATTTAATTAAACCGATGCGCCACGGGTCTTTATGGTTCCGGTACTCTCGTGCAATATTTTATCACCGTACATAGAAAGACGAATGCAAAGCACGCAATTAAATAAGATACGTTGACCAAACGAAATTATACGGTATGGTGATGAAGCGTCGGTTGAATACGCGCTGTCGTATTCCTGCCAGAAACTTTTTCCCAACGACGCGACGCGACGGGGAAATTTTATTTTTAGAAAAGTTACCGATTCCTTTCATCCAACTTCGTATCCTCGTCCACTGGCTTTATGATTACTTTATGACTACCTAATAGAGCTAATATTCCTTTGATACAGTCATAACGAGTTTTAATTTTATATGAATATAGAAAAGATTTCACTCTTTGCCAAGATGTTTAAATTGGAAATTATTCTTTGCTTTGACCGAGGTGGAAAAATTTATGAAAAAAGACACGCATAGATAATTTTAACGCACGATTTTCATTATTCTCGGAAGATGGGGTAAAGGGGAGGGATTTCTGGATGGATTTGGATGTGATTTATTAACTTAATGACAATGATTCTTAATGAAAAAAAAAAAAAGGAAAAATAGGATTTTAAAAGTTTTAATGAAAATCGTTCGATCGATAGAAAATTGATGCAAAATCCTTTCTCTTTTAAATATTTTCAAAAATTGATTCTCAATAGAAACGACTAAATTTTAAATATTTATAACCTGGTACAATTTCATATACATTTCTCAATACGGAGAAACTTCATTGGGAAACAAATTCATATTTAAATTATTAATTACAGTAGCATGAAAATTCAATTTTATCAATTTCGAGAAATCTTCGCGCTGTTCCTCGAAAATATATCAACCGTGTTCGAGTGCATTTTGCAATTATTCCTCGAAAGCGAAAGCATTAAAGATTCACGATGCATTACATGATGCCGGCTGATGTGTCAAGTTAACGTCGAATTATTGATCCAAGTGATATTTCGATCCCAGACAAACCAGGGCCCCATCATCGGGATACTTGTGAATAATTCGTAGCGTCGAGAGATGCACGACATCTCTTCCAGTTACCGAGATTAAACCGCATCCGCGAAACAAATCCTCGCGAGGGATCAGATTTTCGATTTCGTATGCACACGTAACAATTAAGCATTGTTCGCACTTCGATACGCAAATTTGAAAATTAAACGAGAAGGCAAACTCGGTGTAATCCCTATCTATTTGCTCGAAAAGCATTGTTTGAAATTCTTCGAAATATCAAATATAAAATACCTCGATTTATCTATCATATTTTTCACGCGTTCTACTTTACTCTCTGTATTTCATATTGAAGAAAATTAAAGCAAGGAAATCGAAAGATAGGGGGAAGAGGAAAAGTATGAAAGGTCCAATATGCGAATAATATGTATCAAGAAAATACAACGTGTTCGATGAAACGGAAACACGAGGAAGAGGTAGTTAAAACGTAACCCAACCGGTATAACACGAGAGGATCGCATCGTCTCGATCCATCCTATCGCTTTTTCCCTCGGTTTGTATGGTGGCGGCGTTCAAAGCCACGGAAAAATGAAGAGACTTTCGTTCTCGCGCCAAGATCCTCTTCTCTCTTAGGGAGAAACAGATCACTGATCCCTGAACGTCTTCCGCAAAAGTGGTGTGCTCGGCGCGGTGTGTGGATCTGGTTACAAAATGCGGAGAACAAGCCGGCAAACAAGGGATGCCTTTTGTGCCGGTAATGTGGTCGGCTCGGCTTCAAAAACGCCTGTCGCTGCCTTGACGATATCCAGAGGGGAAACACATTTCCGCGGCTAGTTTTCACAAGTAGATCCCTTAATTGATGGCGCGTGAATGTCGGTTGAGATACTTTCTATTTCGATGGAAAATTATCATTATCATAAAATTATTATTTATTTAAATCGTATAATATTTCGTATCGTGGAATAATAACAATTTATGCATAGAGTCGATTCTGAAATGAATATGAAATATCAATCGAGATTTGTTTATTGGGTTGAAAATAATTTAAACTCGCGTTGGAAGATGAAGGGAGACAGCAGTGGTCTTATTCTTTCTAGATTTTTGTAATGTTATTACAATAACTTTAGAATCAATCGTATCGTGGAATAATAACAATTTACACAAAGTCGATTCTGAAATTCGAGATGAATATGAAATATTAATTTATTTTTTCGGTTGCAAATAATTTAAGCTTGCGTTAGATGAAAGGAGACAACAGTGATCTTACTCTTTCTAGATTTTTGTAACGTTATTATAGTAACTTTAGAATCAATCGTATCGTGGAATAATAATAATTTACAGAGTCGATTCTGAAATTCGAGATGAATATGAAATATTAATTTATTTTTTCGGTTGCAAATAATTTAAGCTTGCTTTAGGTGAAGGGAGATAGCAGTGGTCTTACTCTTTCTAGATTTTTGTAACGTTATTATAGTAACTTTAGAATCAATCGTATCGTGGAATAATAACAATTTACACACAGAATCGATTCTGAAATGAATATGAAATATCAATCGAGGTTTGTTTATTGGATTGAAAATAATTTAAACTCGCGTTAGATGAAGGGAGACAGCAGTGATATTACTCTTTCTAGATTTTTGTAACGATTTATTACAGTAACTTTAGAATCAATCTTGCAAAAGTTCAAGTATCAATTCAAGTTGTAGTAGATTTATCTAAATTTTAACAAATTCAATACAATTTTCAATTTAAAATTATTTATCCGAAACTAAACATAATTCAAACGGAACGTAATATTTCGAAACGTCAAACTTTTCAAAATATAGTATAACTCTTAGACATCGATCGTGAAAAAACACGTCAAGAGAATAAATAAAAAGTTCGCATAAATCTCGCTCGATGTTTCCAAGATGAAATTGTTTCTCCTCCTTTTCCCGATATTACACTTGACGTGTAAGTAATCGAAAAACGAAAAAAAAGAGAGAAGAAAGTGGAATTGAATAAGTTGGGCGCAATGAATATCCAAAAGCTCGCGCGAGACACATCTTCGTCGTCTTTTTCCCTTTCTTTCTTTCTTTCTCTTTTTACCGCGCTCGCCGTGCTTCTTCAAGTACACGATGCGCGTTTATTTCCCCGGAAATAGGGGAGGGATTTATCTTCATGTGCGAGTAACAAGACTTCCACCGTTGCCACTAATTTTCCACGATGAAAAAACGTGGTGTAACTGTACGCGTGTTTCCATTCCGTGCAAAAAACGATCCTACTTGAAAATCTCTCTCGCGCGAATTTTCCGCTCGATGCCTCCTCAAACGTCGTCGTGGTCGTCGTCGTCGTCGTCGTCGTTTAAGTATAAATTGGACTCGAGAGTTTGCACGTATCATTACGAATTTATTGTGCGAAAGAGAATTTTTAAGAGAGATTAGATACACGATTCTCAATGTAATTGATATAAACAAGAGTTCAAGAGTTAGATAATAATGTCTCCATCGTGTTTCGAAAAATAAAAATCGTGTAGAGAAACTGATCATTATTGGCTCGTGCAATTTCATTCGTTCGTTAATCGTCGAAATTTAAAATTGCATTCCTCCCAAATAGTTTCTTGGCTCTGATTCGGCCCACGGACAGAATTATGCTTTTACCAAAATCCGAGACATAATCACGTTGGAACGGCGCCAACAATGGTCGCTTCAATCGTGGTTTCGGAGGAGGAATCGGTTCCATTTGCGGTTCAGCAGACGAAAGACAAACCTTAGGGGAGTAGCGGTACACGCAGTTGTTTCGTTTGTGGTCGTTGTCTAAAGCGGTGAATTGCGGTTGTAACACAAGCCTCCTTTCGGCCACACTTTGTGAACGATATTCCTCGAAGAAAATTAAATTTGAAAGAAAAAAAAAAAAAAAAGAATCGAATAAGAATAATCTCGAGTACGAATTCTGATTGTGTGATCAAGATAATAATCTTAGCAAAAGAACGCATGGCCACAAATTATACCTCTCACATTATACCGTATGCATCGTGAAACTGCACAAAGACGAGCGATCTCAAAATTGGAAACACCTTCGGCCAGGCTTCAACCTCGACCATCAGGCTCCATCTCCCCTATATACAGAGATAATTTGTTCACTATCGATCCACCATCGTATACCTCCGAGTCTAAACACGTCGACGGGAGGCAAAGAGCGTTTCTTGGCGGGCAGACGAGTCGACCGAGTGTCCAATATTCAAACCAGTTGGCAAGTACTTCCGGATCTAATCCCAGAACCGGAGGTGGTGGCGGTTCGAGTAAAGAGAACGTCGGTCCTCGAGGAAAATCACATCGTCGACAAGCGGAGGAGAGGAGAGAGGCAGGCCTCGATTTATCGGTTTTGGATAACCTGGTGACGTTTACCGCGCCCACTGTAAATCACGCAAGACTGATTCGTGGCCACGTCGAGACGATCCATCTAAATTTCGGTCCAAGGATCAAAGTGGACTCATCCTCCCCTACAGATAGCTTGTTCGTCAAGTGTCTCTTTGCTTGACGGACTCTTTGTTGTCGTTCTCTCGAGAGTGCATGATTTCATTAAATCGTAAGATAAATATTAAAAGGAGGAGAGAAAGCTAGAATTGAAAACATTATTGCTCTCCTCGCCGCTTCCCTGGAAAATATTTGTGTTAAATCTTCTGTGATGATTAATACGTTTCCGTTACGTATCGAAATCGTGTTAAGCTCGTGGAAACTAGTCGAGGGAATGTCAACAAAAATATATGCGATGGAAACATTCGTGTTAGTTGAGAGTTGATCTAAATTTGTGTTTCTCGAGAATATTGTAAGTTTGATTGATCCTCGATTTGCTTCATTGTAATCGAACCTTCAGATCGATGATAAATTTGATGTATTTATTATGAATGGGAAAGAAAACGTGCAATGTTTGTAATTTGGACGTGAAAAGAATTTAATTTTGTCTCTGATGAAATAGCAAGAGTCGTAATACAGTGTGGCTTAACTCTTTGATATTAATAGATCGTTGGAATAAAAGATATTTTTATTTTAGTGGGATGGAAAGAAAGGATGAAATAGATTTGACGGGAAGCTTGATGAGCTACTTTATCTTGACTTCTTTGGTTTTTTGTTTCATGAATGAATCGTGTCATGTTGAAATGTGTTTCTTTTATTTTTTGTGCGAGATATCATTTTTGATCGAGCAATTTCTTTTTATTCGTTGTATTAGATTTTAATCGATCAGAATTGTTGAATCATAAATGAATTACAATAATTCTTTAGTCACTTGATGTTGCAACATTTTCAAAGATAGTTTTCCATTCATTTTTGATTCATTCAAGAAGATATGAAAAATAAAAGATTTCTAAAATGATTACATCTATCTATTAAGAAGCTCGTGATTTGTAATAGTTTAAAAGAAATGAACGAACAGCAACGTTCATTTTTATTTATTGGATTTTATTTCTTGTAAGACAAATGTTTCTCATCTTTTTCTTCCCATCCTCGTCTTACTTTTTCTTTTTGTCAAAGTTCGTTGGACAAGTGAGGTAAGATGTAACGTTGGGTGGTACGATTAAAGAGAATGGACGATACAATAGCGAGTTAATCCTTCCTTGATACACTCTGAGTGGCCTGAAGTGTACCCAACCGAAACAGCTCGTGAGTTGAAGTTAGAAAGCCACGAGAGGGTCTCATCAATCTCGCATGTGACTTCTGACATGCTACTGCACTTCGTCTTCGAGCTCTTTCACTAACTCTTATTTACTGTCCAGAAGTATTCATAAGATTTTCTTTTTGATTCCTCTACTGATACCAAACGACATAAAATTTTCTATTTGATAACAATTAATAACGTTGAATATCATTAATATTAATTGATCAATGACAAAGAAGATCTTTTTCAATTTTACAAAAATAATAAATCTTTTCATTTAACGAGAATTCGTTGATTTATGAATTTTTCTACAAAATTTTCTTTTTATTTAATTTTTCATTCAGTTTATATCTTTGTTTCAAGTTTTCCATTCGAAGCTTTTAAAATTTATATGCAATAAATAGTAGTCTAGAGGATTCAAATATTTGTGCATTACATTTATACACATAAATTGTATATGTCCAATATATAAACTTTATTTTATCTATATATATTTATCCACAATATTCCATATACGAAAAAGGGAAATGGCTCTAAGGGTATTTCTGTACATATCCAGATACGATATTTCGAAGAACGCGTCATGTGACATAGTAATAAAAAAGAAAGAAAATGCGCTTCTTAAAAAAGGACCAACATGGTATTAGAACCATAGAAGTTTCTTAATTCTTTTTAAATTACGAAATTCCATTGTCCAAAGTCATTATCGCAAAATCCCAACTTTCTTAAAATGTCTTTTCGAAATATTATACTGTCACGAACTTATTATAAATCTCTTATTTCCAGAGACAAATAGATTGCAATCAAAGATAAGAAAATATACGAATGATCAGTTCGTTCCTTAATTTTTCTCTAATAATCTGTAATCTAATTTTTATTATATCTTATTCGAGAATAATTCAACATCGGATAGTAACGATTATTTTATCATTGTTTCAATCGAATGAAAAGAATAGAAAAAAGAAAAAAAAAAGTACAGTAAATAAAATTCCTCAATCTTTCAATTCGTAGGTACACACCGATAACGAACAATGTTATTCAACTCTCTTTTCCATTTCACCCTATAAGGTTCGTTTCAAATTATACCCCGTGGATGTTTACATTGGGTATTTTCGAACGTGCAAAAACAGCCGTGAAAATTCGTTACGTTTAAATTCCCGGGCAGAATCGCCTCGCTGTTAAGAGGCTCGTTTTTTTTTCTTTTTCAAAATCGAAAAAAAAAAAAAAGAAAGAAAGAAAAAAAGAATTTCGACGGGTCGAGGAACCGGAAATGGCCGCAGTGGTGGATGGAGAAGAGGATGAGAGATTTCAACTGTGCGCCGCGAAACGGATAGTAGGAAAACGCAAACACGGCGGAAATACGTTGGAAAAGCAAATATATATATCGCTTGACCAAAGGAATCAGTTCGGATGAACTTCATCCTCGTTAATTTACCACGACCTATTTTTCTCCGCGTGTTCTTTTTCCGGCAAACACCCGAAACGCGTGTTTTTACGCGCGATACTTTGAAAATCGAATACAATCGCCTTGTTATTGTATCTTTTGACCCGAGCCACGGGGCTGGAAAATTCTTGTGTTTTTTACTGGCTTTTGGCGCGAGAGTTCCAATATTTTTTGATGTCAGAAAAATATTTCTCCGCGCCAGTTTTAAAGTAGATCTTTTTTTTTTTCAGCGTGTACCGATGAAGCTTTAAAAATTAGAGTAGAGAAATGAAATTACAGAATTTTATTTTAATAAGCATGCAACGTTAAAGTGTTTAAAATTATTACTCGAATATTAAATAATAATTATTTAAAACATTAAATATTATTAATAATATGTATATTATAAATATCAAATAACTAGTGATTAATGTAATTAAATACTAATTATTTAATAATATTTAATACTACTTAAATATTAAATATAAAAATTTTAACGTGAAAGAATATACAAATGTATTAAAGTATTAATATGTACATACATATATACGTATATCATTCAATTAATAGGGATCAGATCTACGATAAGTTGGTCAAATTTATGCTGAATTTTTATGCAGACCCATTCAGAGATAATCAACATTCGGCTGAATTTTTGGTCATAGCAGTCGTGTTGTTACCGAATCGTTCCCAGAGAATCTCCACGTGCTTCTCTCTCCAGCGATGCAAATTTATGCTAACAGGGTAAAGCAACGCGAACAAATCGGTGGATAACGATTTAGTGAGTCATAATTCGCGACTAAAGTTGAAATCGTGTACGGTAGAGGCATGCACGAATTATTATAGGAATTCGAAATGCAAGATAAAATGTTGAATATTCCATCCCCGTATCTAATTTAACTTGTAAGCGGAGCATTAAGATTTCTCTTAACGTTTAAGGGAAACCATATATAAGTGTACATATCTTGGAAAAATTTATGAAATTTTTAATATCCCTTTATCTATATCTATTGTATGAAAAGGAATGTATCATAATCATTTTTAATTTATCAAGGTTTAATTTTAATTTCAATTTTATTCATCGAATGATTTCTTTTTTTTTTTTTTTTTTAAAGAATTTGAAATATTCCTTCAAGATATTTTGAATTATTAAGTTTTTCAGTATGCTGCGTAGTTCTAAGAGATGCACTTATTTATACCTTTGATAATCGGTTGATTGCATCGGCGTTGCACGAATGTTCCTTATCGCGTATCAATCTTAATCTCTGAGGCATAGATGAAATTACATGCAAACATTAATCATGTTGCAGCCGGTAATTTCTGCAATATCCGAGAATACATTATGTGCGTACGTTGTAAATTACAATGATTCGATGACAGTTCAATTTTTCAAGAGAAATATTTCTTAATCTTCCATCTTTGATGAATATCAGAACCAGAATATACAAGCTCTTAATGCATTCGTAAACTTAATAAATAAATCGACTTGATTTTTTGATGACCAACTATTTTTCTATTTGTTTTCTCCAAATTGTTATATTAGAATCATATACTTATTCAAGTAATTTATTCGATCAAAAATACAACAAGTTCTTAAATTAAAGCATCAAATAATGCTCAATACAATTTTACGATATGATTACATAAATATTTTCCACAAGAATATCGTTTTTCGATAGAAAGTGTATCAAAGCTATGTATGTGGGTACAATTCATATACTTCTGATATCTCGAAGCCTTTATCTCCTCAGATTTCTCTTCATTCTTCGTCTAGACACTCTTACGTATATAAATCTTGACGTCTGATTTCATTGTTTCACGAATCCTACAAATATCGAGAATTAATAATAAAACGATTCTTTAAAAAAATATTCACGATCCATTTATAAATCTATATTTCTGTTAAGAATAATCAATTTCCTGAAATTATTGTTATTACTCGTGAATATATATTCGTGTAGTATCAACTGTTGGTAGAAGATGTTTTCCTGTGAGAGAAACATTGAGAATGATATGTCAGATGACGCGAACAGGAAGGTATAACTTCTGAAAGGGAATAATGATGGGGTACGTTCAGCAATTCGTGTTATAATTAAACAGTACGGGAAAATGCGAAGCAAGCACAGGAACATAAACTTGAACGGGTGGAAAGTAATCTTCACTGCTGTTTGTGATTATGTAAATCAAGTTGCTTGAACGTTCGCTCGCGAAAACACTGTTTAGATCGAGGCAATCGTGTGTCTTGTTTGCTATCTTGTTTGTTAACGATTGTTTCGCATGAAAATTATACATATCTATAATTCTCATTCAACGATTATTATATCAAAATTGCTAAATTTGCAAATTCTTTATTAACCTTGTTTGAAAAAAAAAATAAAATTTCTCAAGATTTTTCTATCATTATTCACGAATATTAAAATTAATTCAAGACGGATGGGAATTAAATATCAATTATCATTAAAATTTCTCTTATAACAGTTATTTTTTCGCATAAAATAATAATATTAAAAAAGAATCTCAAATCAAACTGAATACAACTTTCAAACTCGAGTCTCTTTCCAACTCTAAACTTTACTCTGCAAATCCCTTTCTAATTTGGTCAAACCATCACGAACCATCCCACTTCCACGGATCTGTATAAGCCAAGAATTTCGAGAACACTTTGCAGACAGACTGACAATGGGACTGCTCATTACCGCTGTATCATTCGAGAGGAATCTTAATTGTTCTCAAATATCTCGGTGGCCTTCTTGGTGGCTGTTATCCGGCTCCCTGTATCATGTTTCGTTCCACTCTTGTTAGGTACATCCATTTCCCGATACGTCGCGAACAAGAAGTACGCGGGTGCTACACGCCACTATCATTCCTATTGCCCCCGCGGATCCAGCCGTGTTATCCGAAAGGAATGGAACGATTCGACCCAGTTATCGTCTACGTGTACACGCCCGAACGGATCCGGATAAAATAAGGGAGGCATTATTTTTCGGTGGAATTGCCGCTTCGATTACTTCCTCTCAACGATCCTCTCTCGTTCGTAATGTCTCACGTCGTTTGTTCCTTTAAGAGCGTGGATGCTGGGTGAGTAGATGTGGAAAATCGATGCGATTTATTTAAGCGATGGATGTAAGGGTGGAAATGGATTTTGGTGTAAATATTTTCGTCGGGATGAAAAGTTTAGAGTTTTCAATATGTAATGGGGCAAAGTCTGCGGATTATTTATGCGCATATTTGTGCAAAGTTCGAACATATCGGAAATTTATAGAATCCGTGTATAGTGGATATGTATTATAATTGAAGGATGAAACAATTCTCTTTCTCAAGTTCTCAAGTTTTTTTAATAATGGTAATTTGATTTTGCATAGAAAATTTGTAGATAATAATATTCAGAAATTCACGAATGAATATTTTTTTTAGGAGATACAGCAGTAGTTATAATGTAAAAATAATTTGAAATAAAATTCATGCAACTTTGATCGATCATTTTATGAAGATTTTCATTAGCTTGGAATAATTTCTTCTGCAACAGTATTTAACTGTTCTTCTTACGATACTTTACGGTATAAGTTGAATATAAAATACTGTAGTTGTTCAATTCTGAATATCTACAGCGATCGATACACATATATAACTAGAAACACAACATGATTAAATCGATCGAATGCGCAGCTTCAGCGGCGTATAAATTGTATCTTATCTCTATCTTTTCTTGCTCACTTTTTAATCGATATTTCATTCGTTGTGTCTAGAATTTGCCGGATCATATATCTTCCAGTAATTACCGAGGCAACGGGTGTAACTATGCGAATCGCTCGTTAATTCTCAGTGTGCAAAATTGCTACCGAGGTCGCTAGGAAGCGCGGAGGAAGCTTTTCTTATGCGTTTAGAGAATTTACGAGAAAAATCAACGTTCGGGGAGAGGAAAGAAAAAGGAGTTTTAAAACGTCACTTTTTTAAAAACCTCTCTACTTCGATCGATTTTCAAGAAATTCCAAACGAACTCGATCCGATGACCAATTTAAAATCTCACGGCAAGTATCGATGAAAATTCGAGGAGTGGACGCCATGCATCACCCTTTAGATACGTGCCAAGAGTTAAAGAGGAATCGATTTCTTTAATCGTAGAGAATCGAACGAATGTATCGGGCCGCAAACATCCCCGAGGGTTTGGCAAGGCTCGAAGGCCGGTATCGAGAAGTTAGACGGGTGTGTCTGACATTATTGGAAGCAATCCCCCCTCCTGGGGACCCGTGGATGCAACTACCGCATTATTGGCGACCAGGCTCAATAGGAGGACACTGGCATATCCCCCGTATCGGATAGAATCTTGTAACCGACGTGAAAAGTACGTAAAAAGGGATCGATAAATCGGTTTCTAATTTAGGGTGACGCAAACGCGACAGGGACGGCGGCCGACTCACGTTCTATATATATAATATATATGTATATACCGATCGCTTCTTTCGGACGCCTCGGCTCGAGCGAGAATCGATGAGATTGCACTTTCGAGGAGTGCATGTTGTAGAGCCATTTTTAGAGCGTACAGGGCCGGATAAATTGTTTTCGATACTTTGGCTTGTCGCGTCGAATCGCGCCACACGGTGATAATCGCGTTTGGTAAAAGGGATTAGTCGTCGTATCAAAGGATGCTCCAGGGAGAAGAGATTCACTTCGGTGATAAATGGAATAAGTTTTTAAACGGGTAAACGTTGAGAAGAAGCTACCCTCGTGGGGGTTTTTCTTTTTGGATTTAATTACTTCGAGGTTACTGTTTGGAATCCTCGGTTTTTCGAATAAGAGATACGTGTTAGTTAATTAACGCGTAGTTAATTAATAGTCGGGGAGAAATTATTTATCATTTGTTCGCATTTCTATTTCAGGTTAAAAAGGGTTTCTTTTATTCGATAACGTTTGTATTGTGAGAAAGGAAAAATGTTCTCCCTTTAAATTATTAAAAATTTTAGTATATAAACACTTTCGTGTCTTTTTATATTTTATGGATTGTTTAAAACAAAATTGCACGATACGGAAAACGAGTAAGATTGTTGAATAATAAATTTATCATCTTTTCACGTTTAAATTTTCCATTTACAAATGCATAAACATCCTGTATAATAATAACGAAATCAATAAAGCCATCCGATAATTTCACTATTATCACGGCAATTTCACTACATCGAAATGTAATGGATTCCACGGCGACATTAACAGAATACTACTACCCCCCCGCTCTGCCCTCCGCGATATAGCCGCGTTTGAGGCGTTCAGCCGCAACGTGAAATCGATTCGCGACATCGGTCCACGTATCCTGAATCATGCCCCGCTTCAGAAATTACCGATGGCGCGGCCGCTTTATGACTCTGAATAATTCATGCTGCCCTCTCTCGAACGTAGTCGGTCCCGTCCGATGCAAATATTTAGTTTAAACGGCGCTGTTTCGGCCCGCAAAGTGCATCGAGATTGGCTCGTTATCAGGAAGTCATTCCGTCTTTGTCGTTACACTTTTCCTTTCGATCGTCGATTGAAAGAAACGTATCATATTTTATCTTATAATCAACATCACAATGTTGACGTGTGAAAATTATGCAACTCGAGATGGTGATGATGATGCTGTGCGGATATTGCTGTACGGATTATGTTTGATTGTAGTTTCTTCCTGTCTTTTGATGGATTAATTGGCGCAGTTTGGTCTTGTTTATAACGCGAGATGGGAATATTGTTGTGACGAAATGTACGTGTATATAAATTTTCAGACTGTAAACTAGAAAGAATACTGGAAAAGTTAGTTTGTTGAGAAAAATTGATCAAATGGAATCACACGTACGATCGTTAAAGAAAAATTTCAATGTAGCGATTAATTGTGAAATTAATTTATAAAATAATTTAGCTATAATATATGTACATCCACAAAATCATAACCTATTGCATCGTATAATCAAGGAACAAATATTCCAAACAAACAAAACACGAAATCGATCGTGTTAATAATCATCTCATGATGATTCGAGATACTAAATATTCGCAATTGAATTCGTTTTATTGAATCTATTTTGTCAAGTGACAAATTATACTTTCCAAGCGTTAATTTCAATTTTACCGTATAAACAACGCGTTAACCATTCGATGGATAATGTAGCAATTAACAAATGTATTTAACACGTTATAGAAATTTCAAAAGATTTCTCAAAAAAGTCAAAATCTTTATCCACTTCTCCACCATTCTCGTCATCTCGATACGTCAACGATACTTAAAAAGCGATAGAGGGCGATAGAGCTTTATAAGGGACAATGAAAGTGAATGGCTCGAAATGTCCTGGATCGATCGAAACACGCGAATTCCACTATGGGAGCTCGAAAACGCTTTCAAATCGATTTGCAAACTGATTTCCGATAACCGACCATGTCCATGGGTATTCGTTACGCGGAATTGATCGTTAAAACCGGTCATGGACAGTTCGCCTATTCTGACAAACAGAGGTGAAATAGAATATGAAGACCGAATTCACATTTCCGTGCGACGGTAGCGGGTTTATCGACATTTCGAGTCCCCGCGGTTACGAGCATTGTTTCACGGATGTTACGCCCGAGATACGAGGAAAGGCGGAACGGGGGAGGTGGTGGGTTCTGCTTTTACGATGGATAGCTGAATAAATTTAGCGCCTTTCGCTCCAACACCGCCGCGATAAAGTGAGCAGGCACGATCGTCGACTCGAGTTCGTTGGGTTTTAACGGATACGGAAGATTTTGGAATATTGCTAATTTTTGCTCGGTCACGCGATGAACGTTTGATCGTTTTTCGGGGAAATCGCGAAATATTTTGACAGAAAGAGAAAGATTTCTGGCATATTTCACCATCATCTCGCACTGGTATCAAGATACGAGTGATATTTAATTGTTGGATATAAAAGTAATGTATATTTGCAACTAGAAGAAGATTCTAGGGATCACTAAATTATCTAGAAATCACTAGAATTCGAACTACTTTTTCGCTACGATCATTTAATGCATAAGTTATATTTTCTAAAATGTAATAATTATGAAAATTATAATTGATGTTATGATAAGAAAAGTGTTAGTGTTTCTTTTTACTTTTTAAATTTTTTCGATTGAACTGGCAAGCAAGTATATTCTATATTGAGCACATGTAACATGTTTCTAATATATTACATAATAATATTCAAAACACGTTCTACATTTAAATAATAACCGCCTTGTTCTGCATAATGGGTGGAAATGTATCGCGCGGACTGCAATATCAGCTGCACGCGATTCCTAAATTTCAAGTTATTGCTCGTACCTGAAGGCGTTTGTCTCGAAATCAGATAAATTTCCCGGGCTACCGTTTTCGCTCACCGCTCCCTTCATATTCGCGATTTCGCGAAATATGGAAGGGATATACTTGTGCACTTGACACTATTTTCTAATACGAAATAGTTAAAATGTATTGCACGGAGAACGAATTGTCGAGCAAATCGTCGACGAAAATAGCGAAGAAGAGAGGAAGGAGAACTTATCTTTCGTTAAATATTTATTACTTTATATTTTTAGATTCCGACTGAATTTCAAAGCAAACAAATTATCATCTCGAGATGTGTATACACATATATATATAAAAAGAAAGTATCCTAAAGATTTTTGAGTGAAATAACACTTTACAAACATTCCTTTGAATGATGATCGATCCTCTACACAAATAGTAGAAACAAGATGCGAAGGAATAGTTTAGAATGATTCTGTTTATTTCGGATATGCATCGCGCGGCTTGTGGCTCTTGCTAAATTCGTATTCGATGCATAGCAACGCGCGCGAGCAACGTAACCTTCCCCTCGTGTTTTGACGATAATAAATTTGAAAGTTTAATGGTTGATTGCAAATTCAAAGTTGCTGCGTATCGGCGAGAACTTCGCTCGAATAAATTCCTGTTAACGTCGCGGTCAGATATTCCACGTGTGAAAGATGCTAATCGAGAGACGTACGATAACAATGGATACAGAGCGCGAATACAGTGGCAGCGATCAGCTGTTTACTCTTGCTTCTATTATATCCTCCGTCGTTCGAGTTATATGGATCCATCTCTTGCTGGAAAGCTGTACGCTATTCTTAACTCTTATCGTTAGTGCAAGGGTGAAGTGCTTGTTGTTGGAAGAAAAGCTTCTTCTCTCGCGTGTGAGTAACTCTTTAATGACAAAGGATCATTACTATTTTCAGAGATCTATTTCTGTTATAATATATTTTTAAATAGATAAATTTGATAGATGTAAAAGATCGTAGAACGATGAAAAATAAGAAGAAACCCAAAATTTAATGTTAGATTCATGATATGATTGTTCTTCTTTTAATTACAATTAAATGGAATAATTGAAAGATCATTCTCCATCCAAAAAAAGATTAATTTAATTTAATCTAAAACTATTTTTCAGATAATTAAATAAAAGTCACTTTTGAAAAATTGAATAGTAGAATATAAATGGAATTAGGATATATGAAGATGTAAAAAAAAATAGTTTTCATTTGCCTTGAAATAAGAAATCCTCCACATTTAGCCAACTTTACATATTAAAAGATAAAAATTAGAAAAATACACGAGAAAAACAATCGCATCTTTCTTTTTTCCTCCAAAACCGATTATTCCACATTCAACGTCGCATGGCAATTATAAATCAATTCCATCAGCACGGACCTCGACATCTAATTTTCGAGCACGATTCATACTCGTGAACACGGCTAATTTGACGGCGTAATCGCGCTTACGTTCTGATTAACGCATAACGCGAAGAGTAACCCTTGGAAATTCACGTCGCCCCTAGAAATTACCCTCGTTACGTATCTCACCTTTCGTTTCGTAATTTCTCGTATCACCACGCTTTACAATTCGGATACATCAGGCTGTGTAACGTCGTTTGCCGATCTAATTCCGTCCGTAAGGGGAAGAAAGGGTGAAAAAAAAGGGAGCGAATGGGTTAACGATAAAAAAGGGAAATGGTGGAGAAACGCGTGTTTAACACACGTCTCGGTGCACGATCCTCGTGGATTCACGTAAAGGGGAACCGATGAAGTTATGGTGCATGTATGTGCGAGGGGATAAGTGGGAAATGTGGGTGAGTGTATGCTCTAGAAGTGTAATTCTCCATTTATATTTTTGAAACGAGGGAACACGTTATGAGCTAATGTATCTTGATATGCGTTGTCTGATAAAAAAAAGAGGGGATGAAATAAAATTGGAGAAGAAAGGGCAATTAATTGGGAAAAATCGACTTTATACAAGTTTTAATATGATATTTTATTTATCGTGATATTGTTAATAATATCGTGAGAAATTCCTTATTAAATTCTTCTATTTTAATATTACTGGTAAAAATTGATAAATAAGGGAGAAATTGACAAACAAGTAAACAAGCCTGCCGCTGAAGTTTATCCACGAGAATCTTCGTGTTAATCTTGTAATTTCCTTGTTTAGCTAATTACCTTTTGGTACAGTTTCATCATCGAATTATTCAATTTAAGTTCGTCGGATAACTTTGTTAAATGTAACCCTTTCCGTTCTCTTGTCTATTATAATCAACAGAGAACAGAAATGTTACATATTGCAAACATATTTTAATTAAATATTTAAAATTATCAGATAGCAAAAAGAAAAAGAAAATGACAAATCATAGTCGATCCACAATCAATTTTCAATAATCACTTCCACTTGAATTCTTTCTTTATCACTGTCACCTCCCTTTCTTTAATTCCCAATCGTCGTCAATTGCCACCCTTAATTCCCATATTTCTCACAAGATATCTTTCCCCACGATTCCCCTCCTGATCCCTTTTTTATTTCAAGAATTCCATCAAAGCGGAAACACACACGGCAGTCATTTCTCGGCGGCGGTCGGTGTAAGCGGCACGAATGGCGGCTCCATTATTTATCCTATTACGAGATAACTGCCAGCCGGATACTTTTAGTTCTGCGGAGGTGGGCACGGGGTTCAGAAACGGGGATGGCCGGCGAGGTTTATAGGGGTCCAGGAGTGTCTATTCTTCTGACACAGTCTTGGCCCTCTCGAGTGGATATTTCGCGACTCTCTCCTCTTACGTGCCGCACATAAAAGGCCTGTTTTACGCTCCCAGGGATTCTTTCTCGTTCGCGAACGTTTTCCCGCCAACGCTGTAATTGGCCAACCGTCCACGAGAGTTCAAGTTAATCCGTAAACTGGCGCTCGTTTAGTGGCATCGTCTAAACGAGCTAACGAATCTTCGTGCTCGTCGTGCTGATAAAAAGAGCCCGTCTCCTCCACTGCACTGTTTTTGCTTCGATCCCTGAGGAAGATACGTATTTGTACCTAATTGATACCTGAATGTGGAGTTGTATTTTATCGATATCTTCGTTATTTCGTTTCGAAGAAAAAAGAAAAAGGAAGGAAGAAAGAAGTAAAAGTATCTCTTTGCCGAATACGAATAAATTTCGTGATTAATTCTTCCAAAATTGATAAGCAATGAAGAATTTAAAAGTATTGTATATTAAAGTATTGTATACGGTGTATTTTTATTTTTGGTTAACAATTCGTTAATAAAAACAAAAGGAAAATGTTATTTGAAGTTAGAATTTCCAATTAAGCGATGTTTCCATATTTATGATGTATGTTAATAACAAAGAGATACTCGATAACAAAGGGGAGAGGAAAAACAAGCAAATAAGATCAGTAAATTTTCCTTTAAAAAAAAGCTAAGGAGGATTAATTGGAACGTGAATTTCCATTGCTTCCTATTATCTCGTATATGTATTTTTGCTTCTTTGTATACAGTTACAATGAGATACTCGTCGAACGTTCCAACTTAATCAATTACGAAACTTTGCGACTATCAATAGTTACTTCGATTTGAAGCAATGCTGATTAACGTTGATGAAGAGATACAGTTTCGAATGGGGAACAAACAAACTTCTCAATTTCACGAGGCAAATATAATTAGACGCAATTTCCTCGAATCATCGTCGGCATAATCTAACTTTACCTGTAAAATCGTTTCGAAAAAACGATCATTAACCATGATAATCACAAAAGATAATCGAAAAACTTGTCTATTTATAAACATACGAAAAGAGAAAAAAATTGGCTTATCGAAATCCAAGCACGAGCCCGTTTAAAGTTTAATCCAATCATCCTCTTTATCAAATTTCTCCGCACGATCCATTCGAGAAACACGAGCGAAAGGAAAAACGGTCGTAAATATTTAGAACCCTCTTCCATTTCATATCGCACCTGTTGTAACCAATATCATTTCAACGTCGTGGGACGGCGTCAGAAATAGATGGCCGATCCGAGTGACGTACGTATGTTTAAATTCGTACGTGAACGTATATTACACAGCATTACGTTAGAAGGGGATAAAACGAACGATCGCGGCGATCGTGGCCCATCGCTAAGGGAGGATCAGTTGTAACGTAGGAAGTACGTGAGGCGGCGTTATCTCTGCGGCCTTAAATCTCTCAGGTTGACGGAGGTACGGGTAAAAATAGAGCAGGTCGGAATCGTTGCCGGTCGTCCCGCCGGGGGTTTGGCACAGCTGCCGCCGCGGCTTGAATTCAAAAAACCACCAACAAGGGGGAGGAGGGAGGGAGGGAAATCTATGCGTTTCCGCTGTCGGTACGCGTATACGTCCGTATACGCCCCAGGTTGTGAAACTTGGCCGAATCTCGACGACGACGTGACACCTCGGCAAAACGAGTAAATAGTCCAAGGAGCGAGTAGGTCGGTGGTTGATCGTTTGACGCGTCGTTTCCCCGATTCTTCGCTCGAAATTTCGGGGAGATGAATGACAGGGTGACGAGTCGTTAGGGAAATTTGTGGGAAGAATTGGTGGAGTTTGGTTTCTATCCAGAAGCAATTATTGAATGAATATTTCACGTGTGAGTATTCTGTGAAATTTTTTATAAACGAATAAACGTTTGTAATAATAATGATAAATGTTTTTTTTATAGGAAGAGTGGTTATAAGTATTTTTCTGAATCGATTGATTTTAAAATAATATATGAAATTTGTTAATAAAATTTGTTTGAATGTTTTCTCGTTTATTTTGAAATTAATTACGTTTAATGCTTTATGGTTATCGATTCATGGGATTGAAAATTTCTTGGTAATATTTTCTATATTTTACATTTCCATGTATATATATTTAATATTTATGTGTCGTACGCTTCTGACAATCAATTCTTAATCGGCGTGAAATACGTTTTTCCATGTGTGAATGCTATTGTGCCTGGTTGCAGTGCGTTACTTCGAAAAGATAAAAATCATGAAAGATACATGGGACGCGTATCTTCCGCCATTCGTGTCCATTTTGATGCCAACGAAATGATTGTAGCGTGAAGCGTGACAAAGTGACACTTTGACAAGATAAATAAAATTCGTACGGGGGGAAAAATTCCAGTTTTAAAAAAAAAAAAGTTGATAATAAACTCCGTGCCTTACCGTCACATTTTTCCTCCCTCCGAATCTTTCCCTCTCTTGCAAACAAAATTATTTGAACTATTTCCGAATTGATTCTGAAGATAAGATAAAATAAAAAATTCCTATACTTTTACTTACTCTTCTCTCCAATTATTAATTTTAAATAAACCGAGAACAATCTCAAACGAGAGTAAAAATTACATTCCAACCATTCGACGAGGAAACGTCCTCTATTTCGCCAATCCAAACACGAATTCGTATTGTACAATCACACCGCGTTTCGAAGAGGGACGTTCCTCGAGATAAATGAATAACGACGTCAAAGGAAATCAACTCTCGATCGGCCAATAATGGCGAAACTGCGAACAGATGGATTCGAGAGGCGGAAGACACGGTTCTCTCGATGCAAAACGTGGCAAGACGAATGGCTCGGCCGGTAGACGAATGGTGTTCCAGGGAGCACGACAAGCTTCCAGGGAGACAAACTGTTTGCGGATAGGAGACCGCGCTTTGAGAGAAAAAAAAAAGAGAGAGAGAGAGAAAGGAAAAAAAAAGGTGATTCGATTACGGAACGATACTGGCTCGCTTCATCTTTCTTTCGCCGGTCTCGTGCGCCGAGTAAAATGGAGCGGATCTGATTTGTCGACTTAAGCTCCTC
The DNA here is from genome assembly GCF_003254395.2 of Apis mellifera. Classification (NCBI taxonomy): domain Eukaryota; kingdom Metazoa; phylum Arthropoda; class Insecta; order Hymenoptera; family Apidae; genus Apis; species Apis mellifera. Next base: position 17,210,528 of record NC_037638.1, read on the forward strand.
TTCCAGAGAGATAAATAGTACGTGGACGTCGATCCCTATGTACCATTTGTCTTGGCTTTGTAATTTAACGAGGAGTCGGGTGAATTGGATATTTTTATTAGTGTAAACCGATGATCGTATTTTTGCTCATTGGAGTATTTTTATTTGATATCGTTTTGAAAAGGAACGATTCAAAAGTCGGGGGAATTATTGATTAATTTATCATTAAAATAATACGATTGAAGATATATAAATTGATACATCTATTATAATTATTGTGTTTATCCCCGCAACGATTTACCACACGGCCATAAATCAATATATGTTTATATAACGTGATAATAACAATTTGACGTATGATCCTCCATATCCATGTAATTCGTTTCCATGTGATTCGCTGGATAAACGTTCTAAGCTCTTAATACCATAAACGCGAAGAGCAGTAACGAAAGCATATCATCAAAGTGAAGTGACCGTGTTTGGGAAGAAGATCAGATTAATATGCGCATCAACGGTTAAACTAACGCAATGAAATTTACATATCAACGTTTAAATGGTGGCCATGCAATTAATGATAACGCAAAGCGCTCGATTTGAAGCGCCAAATTGAAGTTTCATGAACTTCTGATTTACGTAGCTAATTATCTTCAATTAATTCGATTCGAGTGAAAAATGATCAAAACCAATTTACGACCGATTATAAAAGATTATTTTCCAATAAACAAGCTACATGAAAAAGAAGAAAATACACGTATTTAAATATATCATCCAGAGAGAAATTAACACGCCATTTTCACCATTGAAATTTTTCGATCATCTTCTCTAATTTATCCTTACTCTTTCTTGCTCTCTGTATAATTTCTTTATCCAAGCAAAAGGCGACATTCCATTAGAAGGATGCGCGATCTTCATTGGCAAAAGAGAAGGGGGAGGGAGGAAAAAAAAAAAAAAAAGAATCTCTCGAAGAATCTTAGTGAAAGAATTGCTTCCCAGAAGGATTTACGGATCCGCATTAAAACGGTCGTGAATCACACTTGAAATTTAAAAACGTGGGGAAATAAAACCGATAAAATAGTTAGAGGTGAGTAAACAGCGAGAAAGGGAAAGAGGGCGGGAAATGGACGGGCTCAGAAGCAAAGAGGGTCCCGCCGTTGAATTATTCCGCGAGGACGTGATTGCTCCCGGGGAAGTAAATTACCTGTTCTAGTGACCGGCTGACTTTGGAATTACGTACTGTAAAAGATTGCAAAGCTGACGCGGTTTATCCATGTGTATACGTGTATACACACACACACACACACATATATATATACATATACGATGCAGCATCGGTGGAAAACTGGGAGGGTTATAAAGTCTCCGGGGTCTTTACGATCCGACATCTTTGAAACTATCGATTACAAGGAGTTTCCTTCATCCTCCGCGAAAACTTTTCCCTCGAATGGAACATCTCGCTCGAATCTCTGTGTACATGAATTTTAATGCACGACAAACCTCTCCGTTATCTTGTTGCATCCCAGTCACTTTCATGGAGCGATTACTTAACTCGTAATCGTCGAGTCTGGGAGACGTATATTATATACGATTTTTGTACAATTTTTCTTTAGGATTTCAATGAAATAATATATAAAATAGATGAAAATGATTTTCTAAGAGGTAAATTAAATAGGTATTTAAAAATATGAGATAGTAAAAGTTATGAGTTTGTGTTGTTTATTGTTATTTCAATTTTTCAGGATGGATCGATCGAAGGATATTCCATTTTTTTCTTGAAAATTATAAAAGTCAATTTGCATGTTATAAATGATAAATATGGTAATACATAAATAATTAAGATTACCTTTAATCTGTTCTCTTTGAATAAAATATGCGAGGAGTTAGTAGAATTTTCAATGCTAATTTATTAATTAAAAATAAAGTTAAGCTTAATATTGAATTTTTTCTTTTTTTAAATAGTTTCTGTAAAAATTTTATATGAAATCTTTAGGTCGAATATCAAGAGTTTTCGTGGAATTAAAATGTATATTATTTATTATATAAAAGTACATATATATATAATGTGTTTTAAAACAGGTTAATTCGAGACCATGAGGTTTCCATTTACTGTATAATTTATGATGCACGTTATATATCAAAGAGAATTTTCAATTTGATATTCTATGTTTAATGAAGAATTAACTTCGCGAATAAATTTTCATTGAATGCAGTTAATAGACAGAAACTGATGAAATTTATATTCATCGTTATTTCTCGTTATTGGTTATTTATAATTGTTCAATTTTTTTTAGGGACGAATTTCTATACAACAATATTTAATCTCACTTTTACGAAATTTTTCATAAACATTTTGATTAAATTTTAAAATTTTATATAAAATACTTTATAAATACTTTTTATAAATATCTTAAATCTGAAATAAAAAAAAAAGAAATATAGAAATCATCGGAAGTAAATCGATTTGTGATACAATTACATTATGATTCTTAAGAGAGAGATTCGTAAGATTTGATTCTCCTTTATTTTCCATTTCTTTTCGCCAGCGAAGAACATTTCGTTGACAAAGAAATATTGCAAATACGCGTATTGTCGCGTGATAACGATGAAACGAGGTAACATCGCGATGGACGTTGTTAAAATTGCATTCCACCCGGCAATACAATGTTTCAAGCGATGTTTTTAATACCGTCCTCGTTCCATCCATTCCATACTTCTTCCTTCCACCGAGACTATACTTCCAATTAAAAGTATCACCGCAATAATAATCTTTATCATTGTTGCAGATACCATCTATACTTCATTTCAAGTAAAAACCGCAACCTCTTCGTTGCGAAAGAAATAAATTTTTAACTACGAAGAAACAATCGCTTGTTAAATAACAATCAAACTTCGTGCTTGATAATTTTTCAATGTATACAATCCATGCAAAAAGAATGCAACATTTAAATTATCACTATATATCGATATATCGTCATTCAGAATAATTTTATACGCGAGCAATTTTTACATTGACTTTATTACGAAGCATAATTTCTTTGTCAAAAATTAAAAATTTCAGTAAAAACACGCATCATCTTAAATTAATAATTCTACTTAATTGGTAAAATCAATTTGCATTTATCTAACGAAACAACTCTTCAAAGATCTTAGATATCCCTTCTGCCTTGTCCAATCCAACGAATTGGACGCAATCTCGTCGCCTTTTCCGGTTCCTATGTAATTAACCGGTTCTTGCCCGTTGCAAGAATTCTTTCGTGCAACCGGTTTCGATAGTCGAACGAGACACCCCCTCGACGACGTGGAGGGTTAATTAAATACTTAACCGAGCGCGAGAAGGGGCCTCGTTAAATCTCGACTTCGACCCCTGGCAAGTTTCGTCTACCGAGCAACGCAAGGTTTCCTTCGTTTCCCGTGCCAGCTTTTCTCATTGTGCTCGACTCGTGTCTCAAGTTTCCATTTCCGGGGCAACCGCCATATTCGACGGGTTCGTGCGCGCGAGAGAAAGAGGGAAAGAGTTGGTGCTCACCTTGAAATTCGAGGATCGTGGCGAATTCGCTGGAACGACGCCTCGTAAACCGCGATCTCGCGAATTTCTCTTCTTCTTCGCGTTGATCTTGCGTTTTCTCGGGGATGAAGGAAAGAAGTTGAGTGATATTTAAGATATAGATAAGTATATTTAAATTGTATTGTAATATAATTGAGTGGAATTTTAATTAACATTATTATTTTTAAAGAGAAGGAGAGTTTGATTGTAACGATTTAACGGATCTATAATTATCTTAAAATAATCAATGTTCCTCAATGAAGGATGCCATCATGTGAATGGGAGAACTGAGATTCGTTCGAGTTAAACTATAAATATTTATTCCATAAAAAGGTTATTATATTACATTGCACGTGTTTTTAACAAATATAATTGAGATAAAAAAGAATTCTAGGCACAGTAGTAATTATAAATTCTTTATATAGTTGTCCATTCGTATTTATATTTAAACATCATTGCACATTAAAGCCAATTCCATTTAATTAAAACAAGAACAATATAGCGGCACGGGAGAATAATTAATAAAGTTATTTGCGTTGTGTATACACGTCCATCCGATCAAACGAACAATTGGTTCGCTTGTATATTATCATTGGAACATCGAACATCATGGGCATTAACCGTTGTTAAACCAGGATGGTTTGGACAAGCCTAGAGTAGGCGAGGATTATAGCAAGTGTTATTGTTATACTCGAGATAACGCCTGATATACATATACAATTAGCATAGTAATGTTAAATTTCTGCGGTCGAAATATTAGTTTGATAAACAATTCCGTTCTTCCCTTCGAGAAAGTGGAGCATAACATCTTGAAACGTAGACGATTGATCGTACGAAAATTTAAGGAAATTTTTATGATGAATAATTATTGCGAAACACGGCAAATACAATTTAATTTCGAGTAAGTAAATGAAAAAATTAACTTTCTAGATTTATTCGTTAAATTAAAACAAGATAATTATTTCTTATATTCGCTCTAACATTATTTTAAAAAATGATATTTTAAATATTATCGTGCATCGATACCTCTTAATTATCTTCGTTTAATGTATATTGCAATTAATATGCTCCAATTATTGGAGCAATTAATAATAGATAAACCATATGATAATTATTACATTTCCCAAACAGCGTTTGAATTATACCGATGTTATCGTGTTACGATATGAAACGTGTCTTAATTTTATCATCGAACGATCGAAATAAATTGCGCGCAGTTCATTTTCGTCTCTCTTATTGAAAAATTTCATTCACGATTCTAACCAATCCTCTCAAAAAAAAAAAATTTTCATCGAAGAATCGGAATTTTTACAATTTTACAATTTTTCACATCCACTTGAAATGATCAGCAATGATCCAACAATAACCACTCCATAGTGGACGTTCAATAAATAGAGACACGAAGCATCCCCGAAATCACTCCAATTCACCCACCCTTCCCCGATTCGAATCACCTATCACATTTCCTACCTACCAAAATTCCCCACATCCCAATAAACCAAGCCGGCCATTCGTCAAATCCCGAACCAGAGTCGCGATTTCCTCCCTCCCCTTCTATCGGTTCATGTCATAATTCTCAAAAGTGAGCCCCCCTCCCCCGGATCTCGGCTAAGTGTATCGAATAGGCGTTGCATAATAATCAGTCGATCGAACGCCGATGTCATAGACGTACAATTAAACGTATAGCAACGTCAGCGTCCCGTTGAACACGACAGGTTTACGTTCGACCCGGAATACCACCATCGTTAGTTAAAGCTGCGAGATCGTTGCGACACGTGTGTCGCGCGCACAGTATCCCGTGCGTGTGATGTATAAGGAAATTTTAAAATCCCGTCTAAGGGATTGCTTATTCTTAATAGAAATATACGTCTAAAATATGATTTTGCATTTTTATTATTACTATTGGTATCCAATATCAGGGACGAAATTTCCTCGTGAAATTTTATATTCTATATTCTCGCCTTTTAGAATTATTCTTTTTTTCTACGTGACGAATGTTTGAACACTGTGTATGTATATGTATGGCAGTTAGTTAGGTTGAAAGAGGAGATCCATGGTTGACCATGGCATGGCAAGACCCACCGCGTCGACCGGAAGATTTATAGGCTTTTGTAAGGCTACACACCGATCTGACCTAAGTGCAATTAAGAGAGCAAATGGTGAGGGACGTGCACGCCTTGGATAACGCGACGTGTGCGGCTCTAGCACGAACGGGACGGATGTGAGTCGACATGTTCTGGATAAATTAGAGTATACCCATTGTGCTAGTTCGAGTGGAAGATTCGTACTTATTAACGCGTTATGGATGGCCCCTGTGAGTGTGAAATGGAAAAGGAATCGGATGGGATAAACGTAGAAATTATGATGTAATGATTAGAACAACGATATATTCGAAGAAACAATTTTAGATAATTTGTTAATTTTCTATCCCAATTATAAATTTTCTTTTATATGAATAGTCATCTTATTCTTCTTTTCATACTTTCGCATTCTCTTTTTTAAATATACTAATCTATATATAATTGAAGAGTTATATGTCAAACATATTAAAAATTATTATTATCATTATTATTTTTTAACAAAAAGATTCGTTGTTCTCAATTTACATTTTAATTAATACAGAAATGAGACGTACACCCGTGAAAAAAGGATTGAAGGTGTGCATACGAAAAATTCAGAATAATTCAAACGCATCTCTGGATTAAGTCTCCGTTAAAATACCGGAAGCACTCCTCCACCGCACTACTATCTCGGCTCACGCAATAAAATTTGATCCATCTCACGTTTCGTCAACCCGGTACAAGACCGTGAAATTTTAATTAATACTTTTACAACCGGCGCGAATACGAGCGTTCCAGGTCGGAAGTCTGTTTCGTAGGTGTCCACTGTGGAGCGGCCATCGCGGTTAAAAAAAAAAAAGAGAGAGAAAGAGAGAGAAAAAAAAAGAAAAAAGGAAAAAAACGTGCACGAGGACACTCGACGACCGGTCGTATCGGGTGACGCCATATATTTGGATCAACTACACTTAAACCGTGGCTAACGAAGCCGTTGTCCCGTGTCTCCTCCGTGTGGAGGGGAAAAAAATTGTAACCAGGAAGCCTGGAAAGATAGACGGAGAAAATAGACTGTTCCTGATCAGAGCATCTGCCTACGAACGAAAATATCCGAACAAATTGAGCTTGGAACACCCGGTTGTTGATGGTGCACGAATAGATTTGGAAAATTGGGACAAAGCGTTTAAAGCGTTTCCACCAGTTTCTCGAATGATGGACGATCGTTATCACTCGACCCTATCGATTAATTATCTGGACGATCACGATGAACTTTGAAGGAAAGTAGCTTGGAGGAAGAAATTTAACCTAAATGTAGATACAAGGAACGATGACAGCGAGTAACAGTTGCTCCATTGCAATTTGGTAGAGTTGATTGGTGTGAAAAAAGATGCATAAAAATTTGTGAACATTTGTTTCAATTATTATTATCTTGTGTGTTGATAGGTGATTTGTTTCTCTATTTATCGATACGCTATATTTGACAACCAACGATTGTATCACGTAAGATTTACTGGGATCTCGTTCGATCACCAAAGTCAAGCACAGTCAGTATTACTTGGATGGGCGACTGCTTGAGAATACCGTGAGTTGTTGGTATTTATTTTTTGATTCATTCAAATGTTATTAATAAAATTATTATTAAAAATTACAGGAAATAAAATATTAATTTAAAAGTAAATACAACAAGTAGAATCTATCGTGAAGAAAGTTTTATAATGTCGAGTACTCGATCAACGATCTTTAAATCAATTCCTCGTTGTTTAAATAAGATTAGTTTAAGAGGAGGATTGTGCTTTTTTAAGGAGATTCAATTCTGAAATCGTTCAACCTCGAATTATCGTTCAAATTCGCTCGAATTACGACAAAAGTTAAACTAAGACGTTTGCATATGCGATTTCGCCAACACACGGAGGTAGAAATACGCGAATCACGTTTCTCTGAACTGGTTGAAAGCGTTGCAAATGAGAACCATAGGTAAACAGAGATGATTCTGTTGAAATGCATACTAAAAGCATTAAAACGTGCAATTTGTGAAATTTTACTTTGTATTCCGGTATTATACGCATACATATATTATACATTTTTTAACGTATAAATATTCTGAAAATTGCGCGATTTAATCCAAACATTGAATGGATTATATGAAATTTAAATATTTGAATGATACGTTGAAAAATTAAAGCTTAGCTTTTTGGGATGGGAAAAAAATTTCTGAACTTAAAAGAAAAAATTATTCTTGACTTTTAATAATTAACAAGTTGATCGAGGATATTGTAACGTTAGACGATTGTACAATCATAAATTTAAATACACATTTTTTTAATCAACGTGTAGCTTAGTATCGAAGTTGGGAATATAATTTTCAATTTCATTTTCACTAGAGACGAGTTCATATATTTTTACGAATTGAGGGAAAATCGAATTTCCCGTTATAATGGCCTTTGTAACACGATTACCGGGACAATTGGCCAACAAACGAAAGGATTTGAAATTCCCGATTCAGCAATTCTATCTGCTAATTCTTTTTCCGCCTACGATTTTCAAAAATAGAATTTATCACCCTTCTAGCATTTCGTTCTTCCATCACTTTGCAACTCGATTATTTAAAATTTATTTGAATAAATTCAATATATCATTCGTAATAAAGTTCAAAGGAGAGATTCGATAAAAGGGGGGAAAAAAATTCGGATTTAAAACTTCGAAACCCTTAGTCGAATTCCTTTTCAACTTTGATCTTTTATTATCCATAAAATACCAATATCTTCTTATCTATAAATAATTTGAAAATACCGAACATAGTCGAGAAATATAAATTCTTCCATAAACATTTTTCAAAGCGAAACTCCACCTCGAAAAAAGAATCTAAGAACAAAAGCGCGAATGGCATGTTGTCGAGTCAGATATTCTACGGCCTGTTTAACATAACGCTGTTCAATTTAAAGGCTTCAGTCAGTGAAGGGGTCAGTTTCTCCTTGATACACTTCCAATTTTTCCCTTTCTTCTTCTTCTTCTTCTTCTTCTTCTTCTTCTTTTTTTCTCTCAAAATTCATGTCAATGTACGCGCATGGACGAATTTAATTTTTCAAAATCAAAGCCAGTCGATATGTGGAAAAATATGGGGAGAAAAATGGGCGAGGATCGATCGTATCGCTAGAATTCGAACAACTTGGTTTACGAAACCATTTATCCCGAGACGAGGATTATCATAGATAAGATAATATTGGGCTAAACCGACTAAATACGTCGCCGTCTATAACTTGGCCAATGTTAGCTGTTTCGAATATATCCTCTCTCTCCTTTATTGCCTCGGGTAATAAGGAAATTCATGGAAGATTAATAATCCGGAAATCGCGGTTTTGTGTTGCGGCGCGGAGCAAATTTTTTAATATTTTCTCATTGTGCCATAAAGGATAAGTAGCCACAGGTTTTATTACCGACCAGATTGTTATTAATCGTTCACCAAGTCTCCGAAAGATTACTTATTGTAAAATATCATGCATATTTTTTTTTATCCTTATTTTTTAATTTTCTTTTGAATATAATATGTAATTTAATAGTTTTGGGGATTGATAAATATATTTTCATATTGATTTTTTTTTCTCTTGATAGATTTATAAATAAGTTAAAAATTTCAATATATCAGTTCAATGCAATGATTAATCAGAACAAGTTTGTTCTTATCACTCGATTTTGCGTTCTCCTAAGTACTTCTGATAGGTTCGTTGTAACTGTACACAGCGTGGTTAACCACACTGTTGATTCGCTCTTTGTATGGACATACACAGAGTTCGATCATGAATGTAATATTCGTGCGAGCAATTAATAGAAGGGGTTGAATCAATAAATCCCTTCCTACAACCATTTCGAAGTTTAAGATTGTTTATTCTGTAATTAAAATACACTTTTCACATTTTTTACAAATATATTATTTAACAAGCAATCCATAAATCGGATTGATCCATCAATTTTTCATTTATTAATTGCAGTTTTCATTATATTTCAGTTTCAAAAAAAAAAGGAATGATACAAATGTTAAATATGTATCGTGAAATTTCTAAAATGATTTTTGAAATAATTTCACGTGATTTATTAGTTATCAGGTTACCATTACCTCGCCATTTTTTCCGATTATTGTTAATTTCACTTAACCAAGACATAATCCCCACCCCCTTTTGCTTCTTTGAAATAAGGATCTTCTTTCGAGAATGGAGGTGGGAAACTTGATCTTATCCGTGTCGCCTCTCATTAGACGATGCGTAACAGATACGCGTAAAAATGCATCTGGTATGAAAGGCATAGATGAAAACCATGTCTGGACTTTCCATTTATAAGAATGAGAATAGATTTTTGCATTTAAAAGTTATTTTTAAAATTTCTCTTCTGAAAGTTGATATATTTGGAAAGAAATAATGAATATTATTATATCGAGTGAGTATAGTAATGATTGTAGAAGAAATAATTGAAATATATATATTTTATAAATTAATTATTATAAAATTTATAGAATATACTATATTTTTTTTAAATTATTTGGAGAAGGGAGTGAATTTATGTTTTAATTACACGGGAATAGATTGGCTATTGAATGTGTAATAATTTTGAAATTAATTGATTACGTTTCTGCAATGCTATATTTATTCCTAATTCTGTCTACACTATTGCTGCCATTTCGATTTATACATGTATACAGGAATATCAAAATGTATTTTAGATGAAGTTGAACATTATATATACATTTAAGAAGAGTTTATTAAAATTTTTACGAAAATAGAGATGTCATAGGGAGAATTTGAAATTACATTTTCTCTATGAATGCGGTTCTTATTTCAATTTCCTGATATAACTCATCTTCTAATAATTTTCCCCCTTTATGAAAATTTAATCCAATTAATTTAAGAAAGCAGGTCGTTGATCAATGAAAATTCACGTAAATTGATAGAAAAGTTTTCTGGTGAAATGAGAGAGAAAGAGACGAAGGGCAAAGTCTCTTATTTATTAAAAATTCATTTCTTCTTATTCATTTATTTATTTATGATTAAAATATATTAAAATCTATGAATAGGAATTTGCATATTTTTCTTGATACTTTCATCTCATCTCTCTTATTAAAAAAAAGGAAGGAAGATCAGAAAGAAGATTAAAAAAAAATATTGCTCGAAATTATACAGGAGGCACCAGAGGCAAAACAAAATCCATAAGTCACGGCTGGCTGTTACGTGGAGGCTGAAAGACGCTCGTTAAAAATGCGTCCGTCGTGTCGACTTTCTCAGATTATTTGACAGCCGCTATTGACAAAAAAAAAGTGCCTCTTACGCATTGAAGCATCATAATAATAACAATAACAACAATAATAATTATAATAAATTACCAAGTGAAAAGAATTTCTTTTTAATACAGTAGTCGAATGTCTACTATTGTTCTCAACCTCTTACCCTAAAACCTACTTTTAGTAGTTAAAAACCTACATAACTTTACATTCTTTAGAATTTCTGCTGCTTAATTATCTCTCCCTAGATTTCTTTATTTAAAAAGTCTATCTATTTTTTAAAACAAACATCTAATGACGTACGCGAAGTTTCACAAGAAACTTGCTTTCCAACCATTCCTTTTTTACATTTTCCAAAAATTTTAAATCCCGATATTTCGATTAAAGATCCAAAACCATTCTTTCACGAAAGAAGAATTATCATTGAAAACATATATCAATTATAGAAAATTTGCTTGTTAAATAAAATTTTTCTATATTTACACACCACGTGAGACCACCACGTGAATAATACACCGATTATGAATTTCAGGGGCAAAAAGATTTCGTGGATAGGAAATCTGGATCGTTGCCAGTCCCGATTCCATCCTTCTTATCCTGTACACCGCGGCATTACTTTCAACATCTTGCCCGTATTCGACTTCTTCTCTCGTGTTTCCACTCGAAAGTGGAAAGTGTCCGGAAGGCCAAGCTTCCAGCTTTCATTAGTTACGTCTTCGAACAACCGGCACCCACGAGCACTTATCGAACTGGAACGATCGTGACTCCATGAACTGGAATTACATGAACTTATTACACTGCGCCACTTTCAGCCGCGGACACGGATGGTCGTTAGAATCGGTCCGATCTATTGGAACTTGCCTGTAATCTACCAGTTTGGTCCGTTTAACGGGCTCATTACAAGTTGACGGTGGATTGGTGGGGGAGGGAGGTGGCACGATGTATGATCATGAAGACAACTTTAAGGAAAGTTTGTCATTCGTCATTTGGAGAAGGAGATTATGAGAAGGAGCGACTCGGTTTCTGGTCGAACGATTGAACAGGAAATTTGTAACGATTTAATCAAGATTATTATTAGTACGTACATTTCAGGATTATGATGGGCGGGGGGGGGGGTTGTGTTTGAAATTAGGTTTGGATTTTAATTTAATAATGTCGCAAGTGATAAGAACAGAATAATTAATCATATTAATTAAAAATTGTAATTTTAACATTTCTGATTTAACTTAAAAAAGTTTTTTTTATTATCAAGTATTGAAATCGTAGTCGTACAAATTTCAAAGTAAATCATTTGATCTATTCATTTGCATTTCAATTATATGCTTTTGTATGGATTTTATAAATATATTTCAAGAATGTGAAGTAAGATCTTGGAATATTGAAATATTCTATAAAAGGCTACGTTTTTCAGATTGGTAAATGACTTAGAAAGAAAATGATTGGTCGTAGATCTATATTCGAAGTTGGGACAAAATTGCGAGAAAATTTATTGTGATTCGTTTCTTCATTTTCTTTTATTCTCTTCCATTTTTATTTATTTATTTAATTTTTTTTTTTTTTAAGTTGTTATGCAAACGCTATCTATCAATTTTTAGTGTCCATCAATTTTGAAGTTCAGGTATACAAATATCAATATTTCATGTGAGTATCAAATATATATATAAATCATCAACGATTGAAGTGATAGCATTCTAGCACATCTGGTATCTTCGGCACGACAATACATTTGCTTATCATAGTGCAGTTGAACGTGCAGTTCTGGCTAAAAGCAAATATCTAGTTTTTATCAATTCGATGCATTCAATTGATTTTGCTCCCTATGATTAATTGCCATTCCCAAGATTTAGTATTCAGAAAGGCTTGCCACAAGATGTGTAAGCAATGAGAATATTCTGGACTAAAAACAAATTAACATTCGACTCTAATATTCTATATTAAAGAAATATATTTTGATTGAAATTATAATACAATTTAATATAAATACACTCGGTATTTATATTAACAACGCATTTTCTTTTTTCAATAAACAAATTATGAAGAATTGTTATAAAATTACGAAAAATGTTACGTTTTTATTTGTATTCCGATAAAAGTTTCTACGCGCGATCTTTTTGAAAAAAAAAGTATATTAATTTTACAAACTAATATATCAAACGATTATTCGTTTCTATAAATCAGAATGTGAATTATTTTTAAATCAATTCGACGAAATTTATAGCTCATTCATAAGAATCGAATAATCTGGAGTTAAGAGATATCGTCCAATAAATGATAGAATAAACGTGAGAACAATTGATTTTCCATTTCAAAATTTATATTCGAATAGAACAATTTTGTGTATTAAATGTAGCATGGTACATATCAAATTTCTTCAAAATGCTTTTGTAAACGTAGAGAAGGGAAAATCAATAACACCCGCATGGAATAAAGAGAATATCTATTAAAGATAGCTAATTATCTGTAAGTAATTTATTGGTAAACCGTGGGAGTATTCTCTGTTCTTATTTTTCTAAAATAAGATTGTCCATTATTAGTGATTGGATTATCAATACATTTAATCAATTAATTGACGGAGGGTGTTTAATAAGAAAAACTCGAATATGTTGTACCATTGTTATTCAAGAGCAATAAATTTATTAAGAATAATAATTAATCGCACAAATTTTCATAATTTCTTCAAGTAATTCTAATTATCTTATATTCTGTAAATTTATTTAAAATCCTCACCTCGTGTTTTCAATTATCTAAATTAATATTGAGAGCATATTCGATTTCATATTTCTTTTTTTTTCTTTCTTTTTTTATCCAGCAATATCTGTTCCAAATATATCAAAGAATCCAGGTTGCTACAAGTAATTATTTGCTATCTCTTGTTCGAGCACAACATGTCCAATTCAAATACATAGGTCTGTTTTTCCCATGATTCCAACGTAGGATCGAGGTAAAATATTATTGGCATGTTTGCTTTTCAAACACATGCATCCGTTAACCAACAAAGTGTGTTTGCCTTGTAATTTTGCCTGTTCGTAGAACCACTCGCCGTTTTTTCTTTCAAATTGCACATTTCGTACACGTATGCATTTTTTAATACAAGCTAAAGAAATAGGAAAGATGACGATATATTTTATCCAGATCGGAGATGATTACAAGTGAATTTCATTAATTAATGAAACTTCGTACTTCAACGCGTACATTCTTGCTGATCATTTAATCAATTTTCGCACGGGGGCAACGAAAGATTAAGTTGATTAAAATCTTCCGGTTTATTAAATGGAATATATGCATATCGTGATAAAATCGATCATCGAAATATCAATCAACATTGGCTCGTGTCACGAATTTCTACTTTAATCCTCAGATAATAATAAAGGGAAATTTGGAACTTTGGAACGAGACGCATAATATAAATATTTCCTTTTCGAAATTGAAACGAAAGATTATTATCCATTGGCTTTATTTTCTTCGCGAGATGAGCGTACAATCATATTTCAAATTATCATCCGTATCAACGATTTGAAGGAATCGATAAATCCATAAATATGCTTTTATCGTGTTCCAAGAATTATGTGCCTATAATTTACAAATACGCGCTTCCTCTGTTATTTATTCTAGAATTAATCTCATTTATACGATAATAGATTCGTCAGGCGACAAGGTATCATTCTATTGAGGGACGTAGTTTTAAGAGGAACGGAGTCTCGAGAGCCAAGAACAATTTTTTAAAGAATTTGATCATTAATATGATCAGTTATTGATTGATCACAAAACGAACACTTCTCAGTTATTAATATAATATTGATAAGTTAACATAATAGAAAATCAACCACTTAAAATAAGTCTGTATATTCTGTATGATTATCATGTACGTTAAAGTAATAATCTTAAATAATTTTAATTAATTTTAAATCACAATCTATGAATTTAACGTGGATTGTTTTCAATAATAATAAGCTTGAACTATTATAACATTCTCTGTGTCACGTTGAACAAATTCAGAATTTTGTCGATGTGAGAAATATCGAATAAATTCTTCGAAAAAGTGTCATTTCTTTTATAATTTTTCTAATAACGAACCATCACGTTTGAGAAAAGTAAAGCCTAACACAAAACGCAAACATCGACTATCGGTTTTGTTTTTTTCTTTACTCGATATTGCTCGTCAGCTACTTGTATGCATTTTTCATTCATATCATCAGTCATTGCGACCCGTCCACTTTCTTTCGACGAAAAAATCGTCGAAGGTGGAAAGTCGTGGTAAAGGGTTCCACTTAATCTCGGAAGTTTTGTGCTCAATCGGTGGAAAGATATCGAGCCACCGCCTTAACTATCGAATGAAAAATGTACGGGAATTTATTGAAGGAAGATATATCGATCCTCGAGTAGATCGACTTTTATTCCATTTTAAATTCTCGCGTTTGTGACATTATTAAATTTAATGTTCTCCAACGTTAAAAGAAGCCATTAAATTTCATTGTGTTCAGCAGATTTAAGATCTGCATAATTATTCCCCTTTCCAAAAAACACGAAGAATTAATTCAAATAATTCAACTCGAAATTAAAATTATTATTATATACGAAAGGATGAGAATTGTTTAATTAAATATGATCACAATATTAAACCAGTGGATTTATGGATTTGAATTTTAAAATTCAATCCATTAATTTTTCATCCTTTCCTTAGATTCAACGAAACTGTTAAACTATATAATAATCACAATTAACAATTCAACCCGATATTCTTATAATTCTCCACGAATTACATATTTCGCTCTTGCCACGAATCTTTCTTCGTTCATTACCATTAAAAATAAGATTGTACTCTCGAATTCTAAATTTTATCCAACGGAATTAATTTATAATTGACCACGGTAAGGAAGAGTGCGGAATGATGAGCATAAAGCCCTCGTACACCTATTTGACATAAGCTGCTTACGAACGTCCTCTCCATAATGCATCTTTGCACAGGTCATGACACTGTGCATACAGATACGCTTGAAATGAAGCCGACGGATGGATTTAGTTTCCCTAAATAATCATCCACCGGCCTTAACACCAGTTGACTAATTAATCGACGGCGTTTAACGATCGATCCGTTGCACGGAATCGTTGGATCGAATTATTAAACAAAATTCCAAGTAACAACCGGTCGATTGTTCCTCGATAAAATTTAATTTTGCCCGAGCTCGGGATAATCGCGCGCCGTTCGATGATTATTAGAATCAATCTCGCGGGGAAATTTAATAATCGCGAAATCAACGGGGGAGGTTTAGGTGGAATATGCATGCACGAGTTCGAACGGCGAGAAGTTAATTATCCTAGGAACCGAAGGCGAGTTGCACAGGTGTTCAAATATTATTGGAGATGCGATGGAAGGATCTATTTACGCGTGTAAATTAGTTGAAAATTATATTTGTTAATGTTAGGATTTGTCGACGTGGAACGATTGTAAACAGGAAAGACATTGTTAAAATTGTATAAATGAAATTTAATATTGGGATAGAATGGAATAGAGAGTATATAAAGGATCAGGATTCATAGAAGAATTTATTTGGATAGATGTGGAGTATCTAAACATTTTAATGTTCTATAAAGAAATGTAGTTTCGTTTGAAAAAAGAAAAAAAGATTGGATAATTATATTTCAAGAAATTAAAAGTAAAATTTCTATAAGTAATTTTTTTTTTTTTTTTTAGATACGAATTGTTGGAAAATTGAATAAGATAATATTCTGATAACGCGATAAGATATATTTCTGGAACAATATTATCGAGAAAGTGGATGGAAACGGAACATCGCTTCGTTAATTTTTATATTTGCACGCGTTCACATCGTTTGCCGATTTTGCAAAAATCGGGGAATCAGATATACATTCGCGTGTGTAATTTATTTCCAGAAGAGAAGGCAGATTTTGTCGATATAAAGTGTGGAATTACATTATGGAATCCCATTTCCATTTGTTCGATCAACGATCATAGTCGAATCGTTTGTTCGTAATGGGATCGACGTAATTTGAGCAAAGTGGAAAGTTTAATTTTCCAAAGATTCGCGCCAATTGAAAGAATTAACTGAATGAACTTCCATATTACGTAAAAAACATTTCACATGCGCAGAAAATACTCTCGATTCCTCTTTTCACGAGGATAAATTTTTATAAAATTTTAAAACTTTCAAAAAATTTTCTTTTCTCTTCTTTTTTTCTTTTTCCCCCAAATCTGTTCAAAAGAAATACGAAAGCAAAACATGTGGAGGTGATCCAAAACCACTACGTCAAACTTTACGCGATTCATCGATTTCACATCAGCAAAGAAAATAATCTTATTCCCGATTTCACCTTGAATCTGTGGAAAAGAGCCACTTAGGGGGTATCATCGGCGCAATAAGTTATCCAGGATTAAAGGAGTCACCTCGAATAAGTCTATCCCTTATCGAATAATCGAGAGAGTGTAAGTCGCGTCGCAATCAGTCTTTAACGTGCTTTTCGATAATGCTTTGCGTGGATCGACAGCGAGATTTCGATTTTCTCCTCGAAATCTAAGCAGCGTGTTTCTAACGCGATTAAATCCTCGTTACACCCACGCTCGTTCACAAAAATTTACATACCGTGGTTGAATCGTAGACCATGTTTTCTTGGATATCCTTGGTTCGAAGTTTAAAACGAACGATTGGAAGAATTTATTAACGTATCGTGATAATTTATTCAACTTATTTTATTCGAGAAGTTGGAAACTATTTCGAATTGAGAAAGAAGATTTTTTTAATAGAGAAATTGCATCGATTATCTTATCTATGTATAATCATTATAAAGTATATGTCGGTATAATATTATAATTAATATTAATATTAATGAGATGTAATTAGAATTGTTTCATCGAATCGGTTGGAAACTTTGAAAGTTTAACTTGAGATCGAACTTTCCTCGATAATATATAAATTGAAGAAATTCAACGATTGATACAGACACGAAATATATCCACATAATTTTCGAAATTGAAAATAAAAATTCTCTAAAAAATCGCAGATTGAAATTCCTATTTCCAATCGTATCGAATACAAAAAAAAAAAAGTTCTCCGCGAAAGCAATATCGATCTAAAAATCCCTTTCCAAGCTTTCAAATCAGGAGCTTCTCCGCTATTCCTTGGAGAAATAGAAATTTTGACGAATACATCGAGCAGGACGAAAATACACCGCTTAAACACACGCGCACACATACACGCCCCCTGTGTGCGAAATCTATAAGAGGAACGGGGTCGATGGTGACGGCGGTGGAGCCGCGGGGTTAACCCTCGGGCGACAGGTGTCGAGGAATCGAGAAATTACGATGGGTGGCGAGTAAAAGCTCGGGGTGTGAATGTCACGTAACCGATGGAGACAAGGGGGGAAAAAGAGAAACAATGGGAGCTCTCGAGGATACCGCACAGGGTATAGAAGAGAAAGAGAGGGGAGGGGGTAAGAACAGCCAGGAGCAAGCAGGAGAAGACGTAGCACTCGCATTAATATTTATTCTATGCGCGCTTCTGGCCGCGGTTGCGCCATTTCTCGCTCTCCCCGTGCGCTTGCAGGTGTGTTGCTCGACGAAAACCACACCTTCGAGGCATGCATCTCGACTAGGTGATTCAGGGATTCCGGATTGGTGCGCGATAGTGCTCGTTTCGTTTGCACTGATTGCATTGTAAGTATCGGATCGTTGGGAAAGTTTGAAATTGAAATGAAAGTTTAAGGATTACGCGGTTAACCATCCCTTATTCCCGTGTATTTCCTCGTGCGATTTTAAGATAGCAGGTTGGAGAGAATTTCCTCTCGAGAATTATTTCTTTTGGAATTATATACTTGTATTAAGTCAAACCCGGAAATTTTTGTTTCAGATGTATCGTTGTCGAGGAGCTAGGCGAAACGTTTCTCCTCCTCGAGAAACGTTTCCCGTTTATTATACGAAAGTTTTGAAACTAAATCTCGTGCGTTGAAGCGGGAGATTGGAGGCTCGGAGGCTAAGACGGATTTATATTTTATATTTTGAACGATAGGAAAGAATTTCTTCCAATTTTTTCGGAAATCCAAAACGGAGATATGAAAGCGGAAGCTCAGAATCCGAAATGACAATAATAGAATAAATACTTCATAATTAGAAATTAGATTCGTCACAATTTTCAAAATTTCCAAAATTTTTAAAGAACAGAAAATTCAGAATGATCAAGTAAATGGAATAATATTAAAGGATTAATATTAAAAGATTCTCAATCTCAATCAAAAAACTACATTCTCCAGATCTCAAGGAAAAAATACAATTTTCCTCCAAATTTATCAAGATTCCCTCTACATTATATTACATCAAAATCCAATTGCCGGGAAAATATTTATCCTCCTCTCTTAGCAACAAACGTTGCTCGCTGTTCAAACATCTTTCTAACCATCCTCTTCGTTCCAACCCCTCCCCTTTACACGCGGAAACTCTTCCACCCTTACAATCGGGCGAAAATGTTTCCGAAAAATTTCGCCTTTTGCCTTTGATCCCCCTCGTTTTTCTTTGACTACTCCCTTTCTCTCCTCGCTCCTTTGCGTGCAAGCTCGTCGACGGACAAGATTGGCCCCCGGCAAAGGCCGCGTCGAGCCGCTAAACTACGTGTCGGAAAGGAAAAGGAGAGGAGGAGGGGGATGAATTCAAGCCCGAAGGCTTGGCCGAGTTTACAAATATGTGTTGCTGCTCGCTCGGTGTCGTGGCGGTTCCCCGGATCTTCCTGTAAACTTCGTTATTCCCTTTGCAACCTCCCCAACCAACCCCTGTTGCCAACCCTCTGCCGTGTCTCTCGGCGCCAACCCTCTTAGAAATTACGGAGGCGCATCGGTGATGCGCGTCGCAACAGGCGATGCTTGGTGGACGGTGTTTCTCGTTTGCAAACGAGGGGATGGCGAAAAGTGGGTCGTGTCAAAGGAAGCAAGGGGATTGGATTCGATGTGTTTAACGATGATTTAATAATAATAAAGGGGGGACGTGTGCTCATCTTTGCTGCGACGATGCTTGATCATACAGTTTTGCGATTGGGAATTAGATTCTCTCTTTTTTTTTTTTTTTTTCAAACGACTTGGGACTTTGGATATATTTGTCGATATTTTCAGGCGAATGGAAAGGGATGGGCGATTACAGGCGTTGAAATGTTGTTGGAAGTTTGCGATGCGTCGATACGAGAGATGGATGATAGGGATACTGGAGATCGGTCGATTGAATTTCAGTAAACTGTGCGTGTCGATTCTTGGATTGCCATCCCAGAGATTAATGATTGGGTATAAATACTGAACGTGGTATGACAGAATGTAAAAACGCGTGACTGAAAAGGATGTGCGTGAGCTTTGTTTGAAAATGGATTATTTTCGTACGATATTATTAATTATAAATATCAATTTATTCGTTTCAGGGAATAAAAGAAGTTTCGATAATATATCTTCGAAGAACCGTTTTCATTTAATCGTGAAATTGAATGAACAAAAGATTAGTAAAAATAATTAAAGGCATTTAAACGTACGTCAATTTGTGCGGATAAAAACAGATTCTAAAGACATCAGGTTGCTGACAAAATTGTCACGGTTCGAGTTAACGTGACTACTATCACCTTTGCACTCCTATCAGCAACAACCCGTTGAAATTTGCTAACTATTTCGTCGGCAGTATCGAGTGGGAAATTCGGAGATCCGTAAATTTCGATAGTACACTGCGTACTGGTAGTTCTCTCGTGAAATGCGACAGAATACGTAATGCAATTTCTCTAAGACGATTAACATAACTGCAGGCAACGTTCTCGTTTTGCCGATACCAAGTTGTATTTATACCAAGTTGTATAATACCGAGATCAAACAACGAGTAGAACGCACTTCGTATCGTATTATCGTAGAGATCGATAATTATCTCTAGCAAATTTATTTCATTAATTCGAATAATTAAAAATAAATTATTTTTGAATATTCTCATTTTTCGAGAATAATATTTCGAAACGTGTATTGTTCGTTGCAACGTGTTGCAATTTTTTTTTTTTTTTTATCAGGAATAAATTCTACCCGTTATCTTTTTTATCGAGCGAAAGTAAAGATTTTACGTGTATTTTGCTCCGACAATTTTATAGTATAGTAATCACGGGTATATTATTTGAAACGCGCGATTCATTAATAATTTCCAAATATAAAAATCATTGCAAATATTTGATCGCGGGAAATTATGATAATAAAAAAACAGAGATATTTCACGCATCGCTTGAAAACGTTATAGATATTATATCCCGAGTTTTCTTCGCATAATGTATAGAGGTCCGGGGGGTGTGTGGGCCAAACGTCGTTAAAATAAATTTAAATATAAAAGGTAAAGGGGAAGCGAGAAGACAAAGTATGTCCAGCAGACACTGACAATAACTGCGAATGAACTTTCTTGCTTCACGGTCCGAGTGTTCCTTCCTGGCTACATGGCACAGTCTTGCAGAGGCTGACCATCAAATTTTACGAGGCTGCTTTCTTCCTGGAGCAAGCCAAAGCTAGGAAAACTTATGCAAGCATGAAAGAGGAAACGCGGAATGGGTATAGTTTTCTATGGTTCAAACGTTGTAAAAATTTCTTTCGCCAGTTTTCTCAATGAAATTTGTTTATAAGTGTTTTCTTGTGTGCAACGATGAGATTGAATTTTCCTCAAGAATTCTTTCGTGACATTTATAAATTTTCAATATTTCGTATTCAGCTGGTTTCCACAAATTGTGAAAATTATTTTCTTTTATTTTATTATTATTGTGAAAATTTTGCGAGATTATATTTGAACGGCAAACACTTTATCTTTTCGTAATTCGAAGAAGAAATGTAACCATGTAATAATGGAAAGAAATAACAGTGGAAATGAAAATCGTATTTTCAAGTAAACCAGTAGTGCATTTCTGAGATGAAACAAGAGTTTCTCTAACTTTATTAGGTCATCTCGTTGTTTCATACGACAAGACAAACGGAAACTAATCCAACAAAAATTACGCTATCATAACGCAACCTATTAAAAACTTGAGAAATCCAATTTTCCATTACATTGTTACACAAACATATTTACTCAAACTCTCAAAATGGTATATTTCAAGGATTAAAATTCTCTGAATCCGTATAAATATTTTTCAACTCGTCACATTTTCAACTCCGTCGCTTTTAAAAATTAAAATTGAGATTAGATCCTTCGATCATTCGATTAGACGAGAGTGAAACGCTCTTAACTCTTACGTTTTTTCGATCCAAAGTAAACGTTTAGTAAAAGAAAAGAAAAAGGAAACGCATGCCACGTGACCATAGTGAATCTTTTCGTGCCAACGGAAACACTTAATCCTCCTGGCGAGGTCCTCTCGAGGAGGAACCGACAATAGCGTTTCCTGCGGCTGGCAAAAACGCGGCAAGGACAGCTCCGTTTCTACGGTAAAATATTTACGTTGTTAAAGGGGTGGTGCTCGTCGTATCCGTAGCTCTGGAAAAACGGGCTCCCCTATTATAGCCGTGATACCGAATTAAAATGCTAATTCTCGGCATTAATTTCCATCTATCACGGGCCAGCTTGTCCTCTCACGGCTAGTAATTTTAAATGTTTCCAGTTTTCGCGCCCCCTCTTTTGCATAAATCTATGGAAAAACGTTACGAGCGAATCCCCTCCCCTCCGCTATTTTCCACGATTTTTGCTCCCATTTTCCGCTCTCTTTAGGGAAAAGTTGGAAAGTTTCGTAAATAATTTGTAGTTGCTGCGATTTCGCAGCGATTTAACCGATTAAATTTGATTTGTAATTAAAAATATGTAAATGATAGGATACAAAAATTTAATCCGAAACAAACTGTTCATTCCCGAGTTTATATTAATAGTTTCTTTTTTTTAATAATATATTTTTTCGTATAAAGATTAAAGAAAAATAGAAAATAATATTGATATAATCATATAATCATGATAATCATATCAGTATTTGTTATTCTCTGGATAAAGAACGAGAAGATTTTTACATATTCAAATTTATTCAAACTATCACGTGCAAAAAAAAAAGGAATTTAGAAAAAGGAACCCGAGAAAAATGGTAAAGAATACTTGCTACCGGGATTTCAACCATTTTTCAAGCGAGAAGAAAAGTGGATAAGATTTAACCGTTGAATCTTAATCTTTCCACGCTTATGAATTAATACATTTTAAAACGATATAATTATTCCATACCACGCGCATCATCATCACGCGAATCAAGAATTCTTTTCAATTTCACGAAAAAAATATCCGAAATGAAAATCGCCCCGATCGAAATCGAAATTGAAATTGAAATTAAAAAAATTGTTAACAGAGTTGTTAGCAGTGTAAAAAATTAGAAGGGCAAAAATTGCAAATTCTTCGTGTATTAAAAATCTGCGCGAGCGGAATTTCGAAAGGCAATTTTTTTTTTTTTTTTTTTTGAAATATTTCACGTTGGAAGGTTGGCGAAAAAGGAAAATGCAAAACGGACACGGCTCTCTTCCTTTCCTCTCCCTGTCCAAAAATTTAGGTTACCCTTCTTTTGACGTATCCGCAGAATCGTGAAACGGGGAGGGGAGGGGGATTCCCGTGTTTTCATTCACTGGGGAGGATTTAACGGGTCATATAATGGCGGGATTTAGTTTTAAAAGTCTTGGATTAAGAACGGTGGAGAATGTAGTTCCCCGAGATTATCTCGCTATGTTTTTCGAGATAAGTGGTGGAAAACGCGTTCGTAATTCAAAGAGTACTGCCACAAAGGCCGTGTATTTACTTCCCTGTTGTCGGGTATACTTTCGTTTCGTTCTATTTTCCGCGATACTTTTGCTCGAAACATTATTTGTCCGAGCACACGGGAGAAATATAATAAATTCGCGGCGTCACGTCGTCGTAGAAATTGTAACGCGATAACTGATGCAAATGAAACAATCTTCCCGTATCGTTTAATAATTTATTTTTATTAAAATGAAAATATTACACGATTTCTCTCAAAGTGATGTCTATTCGTTTAATATTTTATCGATAGATTTTGATCGTTCTATAATTTCAAGGTAAATATTATTTTGCAAAAAGGAATTTCCAAATAATCAAATTTATTCAATACGTTTCTGATTGATTTATATCTTTTTGGCAACGAATAATTTCCAGGTTTTATCTCAAACTGAAATTTTTATTTGAATAAATTGTTCACTCCTTCATGAAGATTTATGAAATATTTATAACGTGTATCTGATATATTGAAACATTTATGAAATATTCAAAACTGTCATTATTATATATATATATAATAACTTGAAACGAAAAAAGGAGAAATTAAATAACAGTTCTGAATTATATCAGTCTTATAGTGCATCAAAGTAGATCTAAACGCAGTTATCTTTTAATTAAGAAAATATATATATATCTTTCATTATTCTCATCAGTGAATATGAATAATCGTAGCCGCGATATTTCGCGATATAATTACAGGAATAAAATTATTCCTGTAATTTCTCCCCCACCCTTCTTTTTTTTCCTTTTCTTTTCTTTTCCTCCCCCGTCAAATTATACGATCTATTATACTCAATCGCGAAATTCGTAATTTTTTTTTTTTACAATATCGTTATCCGACAAAGGGATAGGGAAAAATTCGAGAGATACGTAACTGGCATTTTAACGAATGCATTTCGTCATAACGAAACGAATTGGGAACGGGGCGAATCGATTCCTCCGGTTTCGAGAGACCGCGAATAAAATGAACGAAATGCCCGATTACGCTCTCTTTAAAGTGGCTCGCCACGGTGCATACATTTTAATGAAGGGCGGATGCCGGATTAGTTTCGTTTCCGGTGGGTGGCAATCGATTTTTTCCTCGTCCACCCTCACGCACCCTCGTACGCTCGCGTTAAAGCTAGTTGGAAGAGGGAAAAGGATGGAAAGAAGGAGGGAGAGAAAGAGAGAGAGAGAGATGTGTTTACAATGTAGCCACCTGTTGGATACAGAAACTTGTCGTTCTGCTGAAACTTTTTCCCTTAGAATCTTGTTGAGAAGATTAGGTCTTTTTTTTTTCCTTCTCGTGGAATTTTTTCGCATTCATCGATCATATATTCGCACGTTGCTCTATATAGAAGGAAAAAAGTTATTTAATTTAATTTTTGATAAATAATAATAATAATAATTTCATTCTTCTGTTCGATTAGAATTTATCTCGTCGCTCGTGTCACATCACGTTTATAGTTTTTCGCGTACGACATTTTTCTCCATATTCAAATGTTAATAACGAAGCGAGTAGAATTTTTTCCCCCCCATTTTGACGTTGCAAAATTATATCGATGTAATACGTTTTAACAGATATATGTTTATTTTTATTTAATTTATTCCAATTACGAGTCACGTTGATTGTAATCTCTTTCGCGAATAATTAAAATATTTCGCTTAATCGTTACCGAGTTGATCGTTCTTACGGTTCAGTCGTTCTTTGAAGCACGGCAGAAAGTTATAATCAAGAAGGAATTTCAGCAAACCTTCAATTGCTCGTTGAACCGTTCGCCCAATTAATAATTGCCAAGCACGGGAAGCACCGACTTTCGAGTACTTGGCGAAATAAGAGACGATGGAATGCCGTTACATAGACTCGAAATATTATATTATATTATGAAGATAATTATTCATCTCTAAATCATAATCTCTAATTTCCTTTTTTCTTTCTTTTTCTTTTTTCGAGATATTACATCCTAACGCGTTTTTCTTTTTTTTAAATTTAAAATTCAAATATATTCAACTCGAACGGGGTTCTTTTCCTTTTCGAATTTGTCTCGAACGCTCATATTTTCAGTTCGATGAATATTCCACACTCTAATCCCAGTTTTGAAATTAAATTAGAATTTCCAACTTGCACGGTCTGCTAAATCGATTACGCAGCTTGTCGCAAAGCCCCGGTGTAAACTACTAACAAAACATTAACCGCTGATAACAGTGGGCGAAAAATTCAAATCCCCTCGACGAAGGACTAGCCACACACACGCATACACATACACACACACTCACATTCAACCCCGCAACACGGGGAGTGCCGATCTAAATTAACGACATACTCGCGGTTATCTCATTCCGAATGAAAATTAATGAGGAGCAAGATTACTGGGATTAACCTGTTACAGTCATCAATTTAATGTTCTCATTCGGTTAGCGCTATGAATTACCTTGATGTGGATGCAGCTATCATTTTGTTAATCTCGAATAATAAATTATAAAAGTGAGAAGACAATTTTTTTTAACATCTTTTTATTAAATTATATTTTTAACAGAGTTTGTTTATAGTTTAATCTGGAAACGCTTGTTAAATTCTACTCTAGTTTCTAATGCGCCAGTTGAAACTATATTTGTGTCGATCTTTAATTTAGGAAATATTATAATTCGAAGATCGCTTCACATGTCCTCTATTTTTCACAGCAAGATCTACAAACTTAAAATAACGAGTTATATCTGATTGGTATTTGAAAGAAATTAAACTTTTCATACTTTACATATATTCATAAATAATTAACTTTCGTATTTTCCAGATACTCGAGCAGTAATAAATTTGAATATAACTCAAATTAACAAACGAGTCATCATCAAGATTGTAGTAATTCACGAGTGGAATTTTACAATAGAAATCCTTAGTTAGCCTCGATCGTGTTCTCCTTCAAGCGAAATCAAAATCCAATTACTAAATCGAGCAATATTTCGGGCCAAAAATTGTGTCAAACGTGTTTCGTGCCTTCTTTCATCCGACCCAATTGTATCCCATAGCAATCCTCGACGTGAATTCCCACCGCGACAGAGCCTCAAAACGCCTCCGACTCGCTATTTTATTCCTTTCTTATCCCGCGATAATTTTCGAACCACTTCGACCTCTCTCCCTCTCTTTCTCGTTCCAGCAATGTAATTAGCATTTTTATTACGCATACACGTCACGCCGCTCCTCGTCGTCGATGGCAGACAGCTCTATTCACCCTTCGACATCCAGTCAGGAGGAAAGTTTTAAATTACTTTGTTCGAATAGTCCGCGAAAGTTCGGGAATCGACCAGTTCGATCGAGTAACGCGGATTCTGCGGTTGCGAATAATTTTGGATTAATCGGCACGGCCAATCGCCTCGTTATATCCTCCGATTAATTCCGATTTGACGGGGAAAGCATGAAAAGGGGAGGAAAAAAAAAATCGTCTTTGCCTTCTTTGCAAGGAATTTTAGAAATCGTGAAAATGAATGGACTTTCGATAATTCGGGAATTTTAATCGGACGATTAATTTTTTTCTATTTTTTTTACAGAGGGAGAAATATTTTTATGTATCTCAGAAATTCGATTTGCAAAGATATATTGAAATATAAAATAATATATGAAGTTAATAAATTGTTATATAATTTTCCGAAATATTGGATTTGCAATTAGAAAGTATAAGAAGAAAATGTCTATCTTTGAATATCGATGACTATTCTCCACATGAAAAATAATTAATTCCGTTTATATGATAATAATATTTAACATAAAGTTTGTATGAAATTGATTTTTCTGTTTATAAGAAAAATGTTCAAATTCGAGCAAATTTAACACGAGTCACAATTTTATTCCAATATTTGAACGCGAAAATTCATATAGAAACTCGATTCATGGCTTGTCATCGCTGAAAGTGAATTAAAGAGAAGGGAGAGAGAGAGAGAGAGAGAGAATGAGAAGAAAAAAAACGCAGCGAGTGGAGTTTTTAACGTCAACGCTATTCTCCACGGAACTTTTAACTGCCCGTTAAACTATTTTCGTTTCTGACGATTTGTTTCTTTTCGCGGACAGCTTCTTTCTCGCTACGTGGGCGCGAGTAACGCTTTGCTCGAGAGAAAAATGAAAGGGCGGGGGGGTTGAAGTGTCGAAGCGAACACATCGCGGAGAAAGCGTACGGCTGAAACGGCGACGTCAAAAATACACTCGGATCTGAGTCATGAGCGACAAAATAAATCAAAGGAAACCCTCCCACCGTTTATTTTTACGAATATCCCATAGTTCCTTTCAGCGATTTTGTATTTAAAAATTGGTACGTAAAAATGGATTCTACAAAGCAACAAATGAAATAAATTTCATCATGGAATTTTTGATAAAACGTATTGTTTTGTTATCCCCGTTCGCTGTTCGTTAATCGTTTAATCTGACAGTTTGTACAAAGGATGATCGATTCACGTGCAAAGTAGTGTAAAATATCAAAGAATTGAGAAAATCGACAAAGTCAAAGGCAGAAACTGTTGTATTTATACTTTGAGCTTATAGCGAGATAATCGAAACCGAATTGTCCGTGTTTCGAGAAATTATTTATTTTTTTTTTCCATCGTTCGTTCATCCTCTCGCCACAAATTTATATTTCTACATCGTTCTATCGATATATTTCACAGTTATCCTACATCTCATTAATAATTCGTCTCGCACCTCTTCCACATTTCCACCCAATGCCAATCAACGATTATTAAAAGATCCTCTCGACTCTTCGCCATTCTCTCGTGATTTTTAGGTTAAAAAGGTTAAAAAGGATGTTGTTTAGGAGAGAGAGAAAAAAAGAGAGAGGAAGTTAGCGGAAATGGATCCGGTGGAAGCTCGTCGAAGAAGACGTTGACAAGCGGGAGAAACGAGTTCACGTTCATCGGAGGATGACAAGCTGGATCTGGCTCCCAGAACTCGTCGTTCGATACGACGAGAGGTTGCTTGGAAATTTTCGCCACTTGGGATTCCTGGTTTCTCGTTGTCGATCACAAAGATTACGCGTGACGTGCATCGAGAAACAGGCCCTGGGATCCGTGTAAATGTTGCAAACGTCGGCCGGGATGGAAATTTTCCCGACCCGTCCCGATTTCAACCGCGTCACGCGTGGAAATTACCCAACACACAGGCGGAATAATGGAATACGCGTATCTGGTTGGTTTTCATGAGTGTCTGGTAAAATTTATTTCGTTCGTTTCGATCCCAAAATTGCGGATTTTATCTGCGGTTCTTTCGCAAATTTCAATTGCGAAACGATATCTTCCTTCGCGTTTTCGATCCTCGGTTTTGCATTCAAAAATAAAATTTTTGAATTGGCTTTCTCTCTTCCAAATGAAGAATTATAGAAGTATCATTATCGTTAGCTATCGTGCGAGAGATTTTAACACTTTTATACACTGATTCTTTTCGCAGTGTATTCGATATATTCGTGATAAAAATCGAAATTCCTCGTGGCGGATATTGATTTTCAATAAGTAGAAAAAATGAAACGTAGAACGGCGAAAAATGAGACAAAATTTAAAGTGGTAGTGCATATCGACGATGACCTTTATATATATACTGGACACGTGTGTAAAAGAAAATATGAAAATCTTATTTCCATTTGTGATTTATTGGGAATTTTGAAAAAGTATTTTAATGGATGATATTAATCCACGAATTTCGAAGAAACATTTTATGAAAAACAGTTCTCTCATCGAAAAAATAAAATTGGTAGAAATTTTGAAGAGAAATCTCTCGATACGATCGAAAGAGTCGAAACATAAAATATTGCGTAAGGAATGTATAAATTTGCATATAAATGTATTTATAGAATCTTCTCTATTGCTCGTGTACGTTTTTAACATTTATTTGTATAATATAATTTCATCGTAGTAGGAAGAATTTCGAAAGAAATTTTTTTCTATTTAATCACAAAAAGAAAAAGGAATTCTTTTTGTGCATTTTAATTCTGAACTCGATTTTAAAATTAATTGGTAATTGGACGTTAATTAAGATAAGAAATACAGATATTCTTTTAAAATAGACACGCTCTTTGCAGGATATTTGACGTTACCGTCGTTGCTAATACATTTCAATTAAAAATTTTTCCATTTAGAATATCATTGTGCATAACTTGGAATATTCGTATAAAACTAGAAAAATTATTAATAAAAATATAATGATATTTTAAATTTATATTCTTTTCAATATTATTAAATTTCAATATTATCATCCTCACTTCAAATAATATTTATAATATCTACAGGATATTTAGTGGACCGAATTAATTCATGAAAATTCCCCGACAATATCCCTGCAGGGGATACGAACAAGGGATAAAACAAGCCCGAATACCGGCGATATTTTCAAGTATCCTGAACAAGAATTATTCATTATTCAACTTCCCATATGCGCGCGTAATCCAATTACGCGATAATTCGTTATTAACATATTCATTTTCATGTGCAATTCATCGTGCACGCGATTCCTTCCCACACTTTTAACGAAAACGGAAAACAGAATTTCCATCGGGTACGCGCCATCGAAACAACACCCCCACGGAATCATCACCCCCCCGCGCAGAAATGCGGTCCACGGTTAAAATAATCCTCGAGCGATTTCGAGCGCAAAACGTAAAAAGTAGGTTAATGCTACCCGCGGTTAAGCCGTCCCGCAGGTTCGAGACAAAGAGCAGGGAGGAGAGAAGAGGGAGAGGGGGATGGAAGAGGCGCTCGATGATACATAAAAATTGCCTCGATATCGCAGCGATTCACACTCTCGCGTGTATCGAACGAGGGGAATCATTGTTGTTGTTGCTTTGTATTTTATTTCCTCGGCCACCATCCCTCCTCCTCCATCCATTTTCCCGCGCTCCTTTTTAATTCCGCCTCTCCTCCGGCGAGCCGCGTTTATTAATTAGCAGCCGAGAGTTCCCCGGGGAGAGCGACACTTTTTTCTTCCACTTTTTTCTTCCGAATCTCGCGCGACGAATCTGCTGCTGATTCGCGAATTGACACACCTTTCCTTTGAGAATCGCGCTCCTCGACTCGAATTACACCTTCGAGGATTGACTGGCTGAAGGGAACGAAAGAGGATTCCTTTTTCTCGCTCGAAGAGTTGTGGTGCACGCAGAATGATTATTCCTTTTTTTGTTTTTTTGCAGGAAAGATTATACAGTACAGTTGGATGTTAAAATTTGTTGTTTGAAAATTTGAAATTTGATAGAGCAGAAGGAGAAAGATTGGGATTAGAAATATTAGAAAGTAATGTGGGAAGTTTAAAAATAAACGTTTAGCAGGGGTAGTTAATTCTGAGCAAGAAAATGTAATACTTGAATGGTTGATTTATGCGCACTTGAAAACGGAACTGGAATTTTCACCGGCACAGAAATAGATCTAAAGTCAGTAACGCACACAATTGATCCGCGTGTGCAAGCCATTCTGCATCTGGCAGTAATATCGCTCACTCGGTATACAGAGGTTGAAATTTCAAAACCGGATTCGCTATTACTGACATGGTGTAACGGCACGAATAAAATGATATACGACCGGGGAAAATATTTTACAATATAATTTAATTACTCCTCTACTCGCAGAAAACGAATAATTAATTCTCCGCTGCGAATAAAAAAAAAGGTATCCTCTGTAAAAATTTGCCTAAAGTAAAGCTTAAAAAAAAAAGAAGCATTCGTTCATTCCGCTCGATAGTAGGTTAATGTCACGTCATAAATACGGTTATATCGTGAAGGGTCATCCTTCATATTTTTTCGATAACGGTATCAAGGATGGCGCATTGAGCCATCGGGGAAAAAAAGGGGTGCACTGTTGAACAAACGATCTCTCCTCATCCAACGGGGGACAATGAGCTACGGGGCCACAATGATGGGCAAAGGCCGACGTGAATTGTATCGCGTTCGCGGTTTCGAAGCCTTCCTTTATGCCATCCCCCTTCATAGGCTTGCTCCTTCCTAGCAGAAACGCCATAATAATAGTGCAGAAGTTATCGAAATGTCCATGTCGTTTGCTCTTCGACTGTTATATTTACAGTTTGATCTCTGACTTCTCATTCGAAATCATGATGTCGGACACGAAACAAAAAATTGGAAGAATTGTTTAATTGACAAGTGATATTTTATAGATCGATGGATTTGAGAAGAGGTTATATATGGTGTAATATGATTATTGTGTAATTTTTTCCGTTTTTTGTCTTGTTAACGACAAGTTATTAACGAAAAATATTGGCCAATCGCGGAACAAGAGACGGTAGTGTTGGATATGTACCGCCAACGAGTCGTAGAATTTGAACGAACAAATCGAAGCAATAATATCTATCTATGTGATTGGCCAAGTAACTCGTTAACAAAACTGAAATGAAAATTTTTACGAAGTTTGAAATCATTTCAGGAATCATTAATTAAGCATTTTGTTCTTTTTGAAACGCGTTATCAATTACCATTCTTTTCAAACATCGCCAAAGATTTTACTGTTTTTTTAACTTATATCTTTATTATTTACAGACTTTTATATTCTTATTTTTCAAGGCTATAAACATTATACCATTTTTAAAGTCCGCTCGCGTTATCACATCCTGTTGTATCTTCGGAATTCGGATTGAAAAGCAAATTTGCTCTCTAGAATGAGGGAAGTGTGGCAAAGTCGAAGCATTTTAATGAGACCACAGGAAGAAGAGGCGCGATTGCGCAACGGGAAAATTCAATTAACCAAAACGGATTAAAATTGTTTTCAAAATACGCTCGTTCCGAATCCGCCCACGTTCCTATATATATTTAAACGATTCACATGCGCGACATAATCGGTAATATCGATTCGAAATACTCGTTATATCCTGATATAATATTCCATTGTTCGAATACAATTTTCAAATAAATTTCCACCAAAATAATTTGAAAATCTTGCACGCAGAGGCAAACAATTTTCGAATAATTCTTCGAAATTTATCCCATCTCCCCCGTAACTTTCCCTCGATATTTACGTACGAAGTTACTTCGATATTTTTGTTTCAAAACTTGGCCCACGAGCCACTTTAATCGTGGTTTAACCGTGTCTCGGGAAGTTAGCTCGGGGGAAACGCGGGCCTGCTGGACATAGGGAGATCCTTCCATCCGCGGAACTTGGCGCCGGTTCATATTTCTCCATCCCCCTTTCACGGATCAAAATTCCTATCCGCGACACTCGTGGATTTCCACTTCGAAATTAAACTTTCCAAACGTTGTTAAAAAATTCATCCGTCGACGCTGCAAGCGAATTTATAATCCTCGTGTTGCGCATTTTCCCCGAGAACAATAATTAATATAAGATGAACGTTTCGCGGGAGATATTCGACGTGACACGGAGGGGGAGGGGATGAAGCTTCGGTTCGTTCGTTTGCGAATACGCTTTCGGATAATAGCGGTAGAAAAATGACGCGATTTCCGCGAACGGGTGATGGTAATCTTCTCGCGGATCCTGTTGACCGTCGTTTTTACGCTTTGTTTGAAATTCTCGCGATGTTTTTCAACGGAAAATTCTCGGCAAACTCGTTGTTGTTGCTACACCTTTGTTTGATTTCGCGAGTTATAAGTTTAGATAAAATCTAACTAGGATGAATAAGGTTTTTTTCAAGCCCCATGGTTTTGGATATATATATATAAATACGGAATAATTCTAAAAAATAGGACGCACCTTTGATGACATATTGCGAGCAAAGCATGAGATTTACTTGTTTAGATTGAAATTTATAGCGTGACGTTTGGAATTTTGTTATTTTTAAGTTTCAGAAAAAACTTTTATCATATTTTATAATATATATTTTTTCGCAGAGACGATCATTCGTTCAGACGTTCGTTACAGAAATATGAAAGGTAAAATTATAAAAATATGATGTGAGATATTATGTAATAATAGAAGAGAAGATAAAAAATATATTTGAAAACACGTGTGCGAAAGATAATTGAATGAATTAAATGAACATCGAATTGAAACTCTTTATTTCTTCGAGTATAAATATTACACGTATTCTTTCTGATAACCGAAATCACTCTAATTATACGAATAAAAGTTCTTAACATCCATCAACATCCTTACGAAGAAACGGCACTCGAAACTCTTTACATTTATACTTTTTCATCGCGACGATTGCTTTCATTCCGCGGAAGCATGTCTTTCGTTTCAATTACATTCGCGCCTTCGAATCCGTTTCAACGGCGTATCGCAAAAAAACTGAACAAATTTCGTCGAAAAAGAAGAGAAAAGGAGGAGGAGAGGAAAAAGGATGGATTAACAAAAGGAATGGAGGCGACGTGGTTCGCGCCAGTTTCATTGCACAAAGACTTCTCACGGCTAAGTATTTCACGACGACGCGTGGAAAAAAAAATCGTAACTATATTCGTGGACAGTGGGAGAATAGATAGAGATGGGAACAGGGGAGAAGAAGAAAAGGGGAGGGGAAAAGAGAGATATATGTGCGATATACATGTGTGATAGAACAATGAATCGTCATGGACGTGGAGAACGATGGAGGTAAAAGCAGAGCTCGAATCACGTATCTACGCGGTATATGAAAGTTTTTCCGTATCGCGGCACGTCTCTTAATTTGCGGACATTCATAGTGTCCTTTTTTTTAATGGAAAGGGGAGAGCGAACGCGTGAATAGAGATGGGCGCAACCAAGTTAATGCACTTATAAAGGCGAAAGAAACGAACGCGGATAATAAAAGAGTCACGGGATCGGGATTCTCTCGAAGAGAATAGCCAAACGTGGTAGGAATGAATGAAAATTGTGCACCATCGTTCCTTGTGTTTGTTCGATCCGTTTTCAGTTTCTTCCTCCGGATGAAAATTAATCTAAAAAGAAGTTAGAAGTTCTATTTTTTTTTTCTA
This sequence comes from Apis mellifera, assembly GCF_003254395.2. Classification (NCBI taxonomy): domain Eukaryota; kingdom Metazoa; phylum Arthropoda; class Insecta; order Hymenoptera; family Apidae; genus Apis; species Apis mellifera. The sequence continues at coordinate 17,244,969 of NC_037638.1, forward strand.
CGAATTACGAGTTAAAAGTTTTATAAGTTAAAATAAAAGTATAAATATTAAAAAAATTAATATGCATATACACGTTTTTATTTTCGTATAGTTTTTCACGTAATTTCATGAAATGTATAACATTCTTTGAATAATAAAAAACGAAAGGGGGGATAATACATATATATTATTTCCCATGGGGAATTTTTTTTCGATTTTAAATGTCTTGCAAAATATAACATTATAATTTTCCAGTTACGTGAGTGGAAAATATATAAATTCATTTTGGATTCGTCTTTCCAGATAATAGAATAATTTACCTGAAAGTATTCCCTTGAATATCGCACATATTTTACGAAAAATAAGGAAGGAGGAATCTCGTGTTTCACGTTAGAATGAATTAAAATACACGATATTATGTTTTCACTATGATGAACTATCACGTTCATAAAATAACGATGATTTAATTAAACTCAAGCTGAATTTATTCTATCGTTAAAATATATAATTTGTTATCATTAGCAAGTCTAAGTATTAAATATATATTTTCATTTCCTTTTACTCTAAAGGAATTTGAATGTTAAAAATTTGCAAGAATCCTTTTGAATAATTATTATTATTATTGAATAATTATTCTCTTTCAAAAAATATTTTTATTAATGCAATCTAATTTATTTTTTTTACAGATACTTCTATTTATTATTCAAATATTTAATTCGTAAATCTTCGAGCAAAAAGACTGATCTACTCTCGTTGAATATAAAGTACGAAATATATTTTCATGGAAATACTGTCCTTGATGCTTAATTTAAGAAACACAATACTCGTGTCATTTAATTATATTCAAAATTCGATGTAACACATGGTTTCATAGAGTAAAAAAAGAAAAGAAAAAAAGATGTATTTCCTTACACGAAATTTGATACATCCATGATAAAAATTAATTTGTTTCACGAGATCAATTTCCGAGAACACTGTACACCATTCTCTCTTTTTTTTGTCGCACTTCTCGAACTCTAGACGCTTCTGATAGGCTTCGAGCCATTCTTTCTCGATGAACAGGGCCTGGTTCGAAGAAGTGTGAAAAGAATGATGAATAGGGGAATTATCAGTGAAGCAAAAGTTACCGAGTCAGTTCTAGGTGTGCTGAGTTATGGATACTCGAATAGCATTATTAAAAGCCATTATTCAGAACGCATGTTATCGAGATTTTATCGGAAATTACTTCTTTGAAATTATTTCTATTCAATACCCGTCTGATCGTGTAATTTTATATCGAAATAATTGTCCTTGGACGCGAATCGATTTAAATGAAATAAGGATAAAAAAATAATAATTTCAAATTGTGAAACAATATTTATTTTTGAAGGAACATTGGGAATTGGGAACGTTAAAATCGGATAAAATGATGTGTTACTTAAATATTTATGTAATATTTATATTATTCAAATATTTTATTAAGCAAAATCTGATCGTCCCAGTATTTATTCTATTTATTTATTTTATAATGGAAATATTGTGTATTAAAGCTTATATAAATAAATATCATTCAGATATTCAATTTAATTTTATAGGACGGTGTTATTTTATAATTAAATGAAATATAAATATATCAACCGGAGAAATATTCGATAAAAATATTATACTTCATTGACGATACAATCGTAAAATAATACTTATAATTTGTAATTATTTGCTTCTGTTGTGATTGCAAATCCATTACATTTTTCATTAATTGAAAATCGTCGAGTTCGTATGAAAAAGTTTTTCTTTTTTTTTCATTTCTTTCATATTTTTTTAAATTGATCAATTTTTTAAATGAATCACAAGAATACTTTGATTACGAAATAAAATCAGTTATAAATTATATTTTTCAACAAACTATCTTAAAAATTATCTTAATTAAATAAATTACGCTATCAATCCACTATTGGTTCTAACGAACCACAATCAACCACAAAGATATTTCTGTTATCCACTATATATGTCCACAAAATCAAAAAAGTTTGCCATTTAACCTGTCGCATCTAATAGCTATTATTGTTCATCCCTGCCCTGATGTTCGCAAGCCGAGGAAACTTACCCTCGTGTGATTAAAGACAACAATTTCAGTTTTAGCGTGAAACTGGAAGATATTGAATCCGCCAAGAAGCCGTCGCCATCTTCCATGACAAAGCTCGATGAAGGTAATACATTTACCAGTGTATATTCCTTTATGATAGCTTCGCTAAGCCACGGATATCTTTCATTTCCTTTGTACCAATAACACGTTGGGATCGATTCCGCGCGAAGAATAAAAATCGACACTGAGATATTTATGGACAGAGATATCGAGAATTGGTTCCTATTTCTTCATAACATGAAATTCCTTTCCCACAAAGACGATTAATAATTGATCGATTTATTATTAGATTGGTTCTTAAAGTAGCTGAAACGTGTTGAAATATTCCAATTAATAAACCGAAAGAAAAAGTTATATTAAATATAAAAACATAAGATAAATATTCTTATATACTTTATATCAAAATATTAACATGAGATTTTAACTTTTCATATAAAAAAAAAGGTGACAAGGAATTAAAAATTTGTCATCAAAACTGACTCGAGAGATAGAGGAAGTCATGCCATTGAAGTGGCTTTTTGGTTGATCCCGATATCTCAATCGGTTGCTGAGATATAAAGACTTAAAGTATCCATATTAGCACGGCGTAAAAATTATGAATAGAGGCTCGCGACACTGACCTACATTTTTTCTTAGAAATGCGCACTGTTTTTCCAGGAATCGCGTCTGTCGCTTGTCTGGACTTTGAGATAGGTCAGTGAGACAAGGTGCGAGCGAGAGATCCGAATAAGCGACAAGGACGAAGATAATAAACGGTTCAAAATTACCTTTTTCTTTACACGATGATATCTCGGCAACCGGAAGTCGTATCGAGATAAATCAAAAAGCGTTTTAAAGGGCAAGGTTCAGCGTTTCTAATGATCGTTCATTGATTGATTGGAAGTCATTACTTACAGAGTTATAACGATTTAAAGTTTTCCTAATTTTAATAGAATTTGATCGAATTTTAAGCCAAATTACGTAACAGATATGTTTATTTCTGGAAAAATATTATAAAAATTTCACTGTGTTACCATGTTGAAGATGTTTAATCAATTTAAAAATTTTATCTTAAGCTTTTGAAATCTATAAAAATTATATATCGTAAAAGATATTACATATACCTACTTCTTAATTGCAAATTAGCACTGCGCATTCAGTTTTCGAGTCAATTTCAACTGCATAAACATCAAATACATTTCCATATCCTCTCTCTTCGTCCATCATAAAACTCAAATATGTACATACAACCCGTATACTGTATGCCTACCCTGTTATAACATACTCCTTGCATATCATCCCACTAAATCAAGAACAAACACTCCTTAGAGAAACTGGCCCGATTCGACAGCACCTAAATAATCCAACTTTCTATCTAACTTCTTAGATACAAGTAAAATTAATTTACGGCAAATTGTTGGATTAAAATTTACGAGAATTCTTATTAAGAGGAACCTAAGAAAAATATCAAGAATGCGAAACGATGATAATCTCATTGATATCCTCGTCCTTCGTTCACGAAGAACGAAATCACGGTTCGTGGAGTGAATCGTTCGATTCTGCCAAGACTTGGGGATGTCACAGGTGAGTTTTATGGTGTCGATCGGGAATGGAAATTCGCTATACCGATTGTTGGACGAGGGTAACGGTCGTAAAACGCGCCCTATGCTTGCCGCAGAATCGACCTCCGAAATATTGCCTTCGGATGCAGGTCGAGGCAAGAGGTTGGGCAAGATCAACAATCGGGGATGAAATAGCCTGCAGAAATTATTCAGGACCCCGTGGTTTACTGTTTGCCTTGAATACGCCGATTTAGAGGTTTCGTTAGATTGACGAAAAGCTTACAAGAGAGGAATTTCTTGATTGTGAAACGATTGTTGCTAATTAATGCAATTGTATAATGGAATTGTTCGAGAATTAGGCTTTCAGAAAGTATATTTCTGTATATTGCAACAAAATGTTCGTGGAAAAATTTTATTAATTTTGAATTGTAATTGATTTTACGAATTGAAATGATATTTGAAAGATAATAAACACAGCTTGAACAGATTTAATCATTGTTAAAAATTTCTATTGCGAATTTGTGGAAATTTTATGGAGTTTCTTAATACTCTTAACACGACACACTTTTAGATATCTGTTTATAAATATTTTAATCTGCGTAGTGTTATAGGTGATGATTCGTTGAAACGAATACAAGATATTATTACTACTTCGTGGTATTATTTCCAAATAAACTTTAACGTAAATAGTACGCAGTATCGTGAAGATTCATTGCGTGGAATGTTCACGTACGATTTCAACGATGGATAAATTAAATTAAAACTTATCATCCGGTTTAATTAAAACAAGGATAATTCGGACAGTCCCTATGCGTCTCGTACAAACCATTGGGAATATGCATATTTCGATTCCGTTTGAGTTTAACGTGCCTATTTTGCGTATCAATTACAAGTTCGTGATGAATTTTACGATAGTTGACAAGGTTTTATCACAAACGTTTAATTGAAAAATCAAGAGAAATGTTTGAAATGATTCTTTGCACAGAATCCTTTGGGGCCTGATTACAATTCTGATAAGTATGTAATTTTCTATACATAAATAACAAAACAACCTGGCTGAAAATTATCGAATATTGTTTTTTCTTTTTCATAATATTACAAGATTATTCATTAATTCATAAATTGTATGCAAGTGAATGTGTTCCAGAGAATATATGAAAGAGGAATGCATATATCAGACGTCTCTCATAACAGAGAAAATAAAATTTCATTCATAATAATGTTTTCCATAACATTATTAATTATATTGTTCCGCTGCAATACAATATTTTCCCCTCAAATTTCTTTGATTAATACATAATTATAATTGGACTTTGCAAAATGGCATTTTAAAAGCATCTTCAAATCTAATTTTTCAAAAAATTTCCCCCAAACAATTTCCTTTATGAAACTGAAATTACTCACACGGAAATATATCACGTAAGTTCGTTTCACACGTTTATATTTCCCTATGTTCATCGCTCCATCACCATTTTCCACCTAAAATTATTTCTCGTTCCTCCTCTGTAACAGACTTCAAGCCAATTACGAGATTAAATGGGCAAGCGAACGAAGGAAGATGGATAGATAGCGGAAATAACGGCGAGGGAGAGGCGATGTAAATTTTCAAGTTTTTGATCTCGAATTCTACCCGGTTTTTTGTTCGACGCATCGAGCTGTGGCCGTAAACTTCAAACGTGGCCAGAGACACGGTTAACAAGGCAAACAGCCTAGCTGAAAGCCTTTCGATTCATGTGTAAAAAAAAAAAAAAAAGAAAAAAGAAAAAAGAAAAAAGAATGCAAAACGGGATGTTGTTTCATTAGAGCGCATACACGGTGTCTTTGTTTACATACATACGTGAACACGGGATAAGCCGTGAAACGAAGACAAAGCGGCTTATCGCGTATCTACCGATCATGATAACTAACGTGATGCCTTCCAAAAAAGAACGGGGGCGGTGAATCAAAGTCATCCTGCGCAACAAGTATCACAGCTTCCACAGCTTTGATGAAAATCACGCGAAACGAAGGATAGATATATTTTATAGTATTTTTAAGAAGTGATTGCGCGAATATTTGTATTTTATTACGAGTGTATCTTTAATATTTAGGAAAATTCGTGAAACGTGTTCGTCATTAATATTGTTCATCTTGTTTGGCAATCGATTCGCCAGAGATTATTTCGATAATTTCATTTGTGTATTTAATTAATAATGCAATTAATTGTTATTTAATAATTGTATAAACTGCTTGTGTGAGCAAATAGAAACGTTTATTAAACGTAATTAAATCAAGATTAAATATCATTTTTAATGATATTTCGTTCAAGATCTTGTATTGATTTAAAATTAATGAAAACTTAGAGGATTTCATTTATCAAATAATATTAATTGAACATGTTTAATGAAAGAAACTTTTAAATGTTTAATTTTGGGGAAGAATTTAGTATGTATTATCCAAATACATTGGCACGAACCATTGTGAATAAAATAACTACATAATTTTCGACCAATGATATTGTTAATTATTCGCTGCAATTTGTTTGAAATGATTATTCGTTTTCAGATATGCTAATTTTGTAATCGAGAATATTATTACATGTATAAATGGTCAATTATCTCATTCAAAACAATCCAGAATATTGAAATTAACAATTTCAATTGATGGTAAAGAATATTTCTTCCTTTGCCATCCACGATTAATAATAATTCTCCAATTTATACGATTTTAATATCAAATATTACACAATATACAAAAAAAAATCTGCAATACTTTCAATTCCCAAAATCATTCGATTTTTCCTTCGTTCATTAAAATTATTTTTCCAGTAAAATCCGTTCGTTTCGAATCGTAAGCCATAAAAAATAAACAGGACAACGAGAAAAATAATTAATAGGAATGCTTGCTTTTACTTTCGCATTAGATTTTATTATTATTAATCGATTTTGAACGGAATGATTTCTAAAATTAGAAAATGTTATCATCGCGCCTTCACGCGATAACGCGCACGACATTTGTTAATTTCGTTTGTATTATAATGGATCTATTTACGATTATTATAAGCGTACTGTTACAATACCACGTTGTATGAGACGTAACATAAGCCGCGGAAATATATTGGGTAGATTTTAAAACCTTCGCTTGGAAATTCATGTTCATTAAAGCCATGGCAAAATGGGGATCGAACGTGTTTGAATGGCCCCGGGTTAATTTAGGACATTAATCCAGAACAAGTATTCCCAGTTGTAATAATGTGATGAATTGCCCACGATTTAGATGAAATGAAACAATAGGTTCGCGTTGAATATGTAATTACACGATTAACAAGCTGAATGTCGATATTCGAATGATAGAAATGATAGAAATTTATAGAGAAAGAAATAGATGTATTGTGCTTTGCCTTTAATTATAACATGATTAGATAATCCTGTAAGAACATGTGTTAATGGTAAGAATAAACAGGAAGAATTGAATTTTGTTAAAGGAAAATGATTTAATCGGATAAGTTATATTTAATGAATATTTTTTTTTTTTTACAATAGGAAGAATGATTGTTCGAACCACAGAGGCTTAATCTCGTTCGTTCGTTTGTCTCTGTCGAGGCAGGAAATGATATTTCGAATGAATTTCACAGATGACCATCGATACATATGCTGCGCCGTTACGTAGAAGACACTGACAAATGATGTTCGATACGAGAGATGGACGATGACTGTGTCAATCAACGTCGAGGATGCCTATTACGATGCCAAAACGACAGGATTTTTTTCTCGTTTGTACAAATGTAAAACACGTTCCATTACATTAACAGAATCTATTTAACTTCCTTCTGTCCTGAAATATATTTGACGCATGCGAAATAAATTAAAATTGAAATGCGTCGATAGTCAATTATTTCGCAATTACTATTAGCAGTGCAAAAAATTGAATATAGAATTTTCTCTCGAGCAAAAGAAAAAAATACCACCCATATTGATTATATGACATCATATATGATATCATAAAAATGTCAAATTATTCCAGAAATTAAATTTCTTCTCAAAAATAATTTATGCATCCCGCATAACATATGAAATTTAACGGAGATTACAATTGCACGACGTTTCATTAATACGTGGAACGGATTTCCAATTCGTTAAATTATCGACAAAATGGAATATTTTCGAGAAAAATGATGTACAGATCGCGCGTAAAGTTTCGCTACAATTGTGTTGCATTAATCCAGTGGAGGAAAGGACATTCGCTATTCATTAAATTATTCGCTTTGATACAACGATCACTGGCAGGAGTTTCATTCTCGGGGGAGATAAGATGCACGCTCGCCGGTGAATCCGCGTTGCTCTCTCTGAATTAGTTGCACCGAATCCCTGTTTTTCGAAATGTCGCGAAAACGTGACTGCCTGGTTCATTGATGAATATGGAAAGTAACCTGGAGAATGAATTAATTATGATTCGATTATCTTGAGCGAACGAAACCGGAACAGTTATTAATCTCCTGAAATATGATGCATGGAAAAAGGTTAATTTTGTTCTATCATTTTAGACAATCAAGAACAAGATATAAAAGTATGAAATTATTTTATCATATCGTAATACAAGAGGCTGAGAATCATAGTGATATAAATCAGATAAAAATTATTATTATTATATTTAAGAAGAGAATTTATTTTTTGCATTTTTATATTCCCTGTTTAATTTATAATTAATATATTGAAGTATTAAATAACTTGAGATAATGAATGAAATTATAGCACAGTTCCATCATACTTAGACTTCTATGATTCTCAATCCTTTGAACATCAAGATACAATATTAAAGATATGGTAAGTATCTGTAAGTAAGTATTACAAGAGACATAATTATCTACAAATAACTCGATACTTTATTTTAAATTCTTCTTTGCCCAATAATTCCATCTGGAATCACATTTCATCGATTCATAATCCGATATTCATTTCTTCTTTTCCATGAATTCCAACAAACTTCGTTCTTCTCGGAGAGGAAAAAGAATTGACGCGAGAAATCCGCGACGAGTCATCGGTGTTCCGCGATGAAAGGAAACGCTGCCAATAATCTGCTTTGTAAATCAACCGCGATATACACGAGCGTGGCAGGGACGATTCCCATGTAGATCCACGCCTGGAAAACATGAATAATGCAGCCAGCTCGTGAAAGTCTTCGGGGTAATCGTCCTGAAACGGTTTCCGCTTGTAATCGGAATCTCTTCTCCTCGAGACACAGAATTGATGGATACAGTTTAAAGATCGCACGAGGAAACATCGTATCTTTCCATACTTTTCTTTCCAAAAATCGATAAATGGTTGGATGAAGGATTAGACAGAGAGACAGAAAGAGAAAAAGATAAAACGTATCCTCGAAACTGACAATCGGATGTTGACCACGATAAACGAATAAATCGCAAATGAATATTTGTTTGGAAAGTTCCTGGGGGATATTTGTGGAAAGTGAGTGCTTCGATTGATGAATCAGAGTTTTATTGGAAGGCATTCATCGCTCGGAAAAATGTTCAGCGATCGGATGGTTTCCAAACGAATGTAAACATGTGACGACGATCCACGGAATATTTGTAATGGAATGGAAGTTTTCTTGTTCGTTTGACGAAGAAAAATAAAATTGATATTATTATCAAATATTTAAGATGTTGTAATAGATGTTGTGTTAAGAGTTATCCATTTAATTATCATAAGAAATAGCTATTTTTGAGGAATACGTCATTTTTTTGGAATAGACATTTGAATTCTGGATTATGGATGGAACTTTATTCTATTAATTTTTCCTTGCAATGTTATATCGTAATTATAATTTGTTTATAACATTCAATTATCACAGATAATAAAATTAACGTTAGAAGAAAAATATGTATTTCTATAACAATTTTACTTATTATCACTGTTGTTTTCTGAAAATTGATCCAATTCGAAGGACTGAAGCATTGCACAACAACGTGACGGATTCGAATTACAAAACAGCATGTCTCGTACAATTTGAGACGTTCTCAGAGTGTAATTTCATTAGACAACGGCCAACTAACCGCGTCAAAGGAAACGGTTAACCCGAATTCTGGAATTGGAAAATGTGGTCGGTTCTCGCGTAATCGAGTAGATTCGATTGAAATTCGGTGTAACTTACTGCCGCTGCAACCGATAAATGCACGCAGAATGCGACCACTTGGAGGTTGCGATCCGATAAATCATGGAAAATCAGTGAAAGACTTTCATTTTAATCGGACGAATGCCAATGAATAATGCTTGTGCGTTTAATCGATGAGTAATTCGAAAATTCGACATTTGTCTCTCAAATATCATTTCAACTATATAAAAATAGAATTTTATCCAATATAATAAAAGCACTATTCTGGAATAAATATTCGAGAATATATATTTTATGGTTTAATTAATAAATTTTCGATTTTTCTAATTTTTCTTTTTCTCTAATTTTAAGATAATTTAAAATTCTGATATTAATTCACAGATAATTATTTCATCGATTTATATTTTTATAGATTAATAATAGTGATAAAATAAAAAAAATATAGAAAAAATTGAAACGAAACGTGTTTATTAAATTAATAAAAATCAAAGGACTTGAAGATATTGAATATTTTATACCATGCACAATATTTAAAAAAAAATATATAAAAATATAAAAAAGAGAAAATATGTGTATACATTGAGCACGAAATATTCGAATAAATATTCAATAATTAAAAGAGAAAAGTTGACTGGAATGCATGTACAAAAAGTGCTCGTATAATTTTGTATCTCTATATGTAGGATAAGCTTATCCACTTTACTTATTAATTTATGGAGCAACGAAGTTATTGCAATTTATTCATTATAATCGTCAAAAATAGGCCACGACTAACAACGTAAATCGGATGAGCATTTTCTGATTCCATTAAACAGATATGAATTTATTCCATGAAGAAACATAAACACATTTCGCAGTAATAATACTTCAGATAGAAAGTATGTATCGAGATTTAAATATTTTTACAGTCGAATTTCAAACAATTTTTTTTCTTTTAAATATCTTTTCATGAATGTTAGAAAAAAGTTTTAATAATATTTTATTTTTTCAGATCACCAATGAATTACAATTTAACCTTACAATAATAACCTTTTTAATTTTATAGGTATTAATAAAAAGAAGAAAATTGCTTCCTTTAAATATTTTTCCCAGTCAATTGAACGACTATAACGGGTATTATTTCGATATTTAAAAAAGAAAAGGCAATCCATTCATTACTTCTACTCATTCAAATGCAGATTAATCGCTTTGACGCGCAGGAATCCTTCTCTATATTCGGGTATCCCCTTAAAAAAGATAATAGGTACCGAATATTCGAGTGAAAAAATTGCTTTCAGAAAATCACGGGCAAGGTTGTCCGGCCGGTTCTGTGTCAGCAGAATCGATATACCTCAGTCAACGCGGGGCCGATACAAAATCGTGGGCGGGAAAAAGATGAGGCGGATGAGAGACATGGGCGGATTTGCATGTCGATGGAAAATCGATTCAAGCGAAAAACCGATGGCCAACCGGCAACATCCATTATGGCCGCCGCAAAATAAACAACGCATTCCGCCGTGATGAACTCGTTTGTCTAATCAGAATCCGGCTGTCAACCGATTCGACGACCGATTGATATTCTTTTTTCCCCCTTTTCGTGTCCACTTTGATGGAGGAACAATCACGGACTTTGCGATTAAATACGGTGGGAATGATTGGAGTGGGGAAAAAAAAAAGAAAAAAGAGAAACACGAGTTCCGTACACGAGACCTGTGCACGTTCGCCGTGAGAAGTCACGGAAATATTGATCTTCTTTTGGGGATATATTTATCATTGGTCGTTTGAAAAAGATATTAAAGTCGTCGAAAGGAAAGAAAACGGGGAGAGGTTAGATTGTTCTACATATACACTGTAATTTCATAAAGATATGATCAATTTCCGGAGAATCCAATATATAACCAATATAAAATAAAATTTTTATTAATATGAAACTAATATATAATACAATATTAATACGAAACTGATATTAACTTTTCATTTTCAACCAATATAAAACTTTTTGATAATAATAGAATTAAAATACAATAATTTCAAAATTTATAAAATATTATTGCTCCACGAAACTCTGTATGTAGGAAAATACATGGAAAGCTAAACCATCGAATCGTATCAAATATTGACGAAAATATTAATCACGGAACGAGGCAATTTTCGATATCGAACCGGATGAAATATTATTTTTGCAAGAATGTTGTCACGACTTGTTAACGGAATCGATTGTGGGAGGATCCATCCATTTCCGGTGTAACGAGTTCCATAGCATCCGAAAATGCGATCGGACAAATCTGACGGAAAATATTATGCAAATATGTTTAAACAGACCGTCATTTATATAGATACGAAATTGGATTCAAACAGATTTCGATGAATTTGAAATTTTTATAAGAAACGATTTTGACTATAAATATCCGCAAAAAAGCTCGGTCCTTGAGTTCGATATCGATTTTCGATCGAGTAAATTTTTTTTTGCAAAAGAAAAATGCCGATTTTTTACGATCATGCATGATTCTCTATTTTTTTCCCCCCTCTGTGACCGTATTCGAAGAAATGATACGTGTTCTCGATTTATGGCGACAATAAAAAAAAGGCTGATTCGGTGGGAGAGGCATCTTTTACCAATTCTTCCTTTTCTTCGTCTTTCCATCATCCCCTTTAATTTTTTTATATCGTATTTCGTCGATTACTTTCGAGATTACATTTTATTCGTAATAATATTCAGAAAGCTTTCAAAGCTAGGAGATCTCATTCGCGACATATTGGATATCTGAAGATTGAAACTTTTAATTGTTTGAGAATATTGAGATTTTCTTTTCTAATGTGGATTCATCGTTCTATCTTCGATTTTGTTAAGTGATAATTAAAAGGCTTGTTTTTATTAGAATTATTATTATTAGATAACATCGAAATAAATTGCCCAACGATTGGGTTAAAAAAGAAAAATATATATACACTTTTATAGTTTATAGTGAACAAAAATAAAAATTATGAAAAGATCACAAAGAAAATCTCCAAATTATATTAATAATAACGACATATTTTTAAAGAGAAAAACTAATAGTATGATTCTTTTAATTAATTCGTGTATAATTAATCGTTTAACGAACCACGATACACACGTAAAAGACAAAAACCACAACTTCCTCCACATGCCAAACAGTTTTTATTTCTATGTATCACGTACGTGACGTGTTTTTAAACGTGTATACTGAAACGTCTAATTACGTTGCTTAAATCCACGTGCTGCTCTCGTTTGTTCAGGGTCGTTGCATTATCTCGTGTTTTTCACCCCGAGGGTGTGTGTACTTTTTTTTCTTTGCGGAACCCTCTTCTTTTTAGGAACCCTCTTCTTCCTCCTCTTTTTTTTCTTTCTTTCTTTTTTTTTTTTTTTTACACGATCGTTTTATCGAGGATTTCCTGTTGTAAAATCCTGTTGTAAATATCTTTAAAATATTTAGAGATCCTCGTAACATCATACGCACATCGGATTTATCGTCTCCTCTCAGTTTTCTATTTTCTTTTCTTTTCTTTTCTTTTTTTCCAATTTCATAAAAACAGTTTTCATCGTTTCTGTTTTCTTCTGTTTTCGTTATATAAAAAAAAAATAAGCTTTATGCATTCCACCTATGCGCGAACTAGAACGAATTTAATCGATCGAATAATTTCAGGGCGACAGGAAATGATTAATGCTTTTCGGTTCATACAAGCCGGTAGATTGTTTTCTAACGATCCGGCTGGCACGATGATCGACTACCTCTTTATCTCAATATCGTTCAATGGGCCGTGATATTTTCGAATGAAAAAACGCCGCCATTAATTTTATTCTTAAAATAACGCTGTCACTGTAAGAATAATTATATTCGGGCGGGAAAATCCGAATAATAATTCGATATAAAGGTTTCGTTTAAGAAATGTACTTTAAAGAACGATATTACGAGCGAGATTATCTCTATTGAATTCTCCATTGATTTTATTATTTCAAACACCGCAGAATAATCGCATTTTATTTCCCCTTCCATTCTCCATTGTATCACTGTATCGTATCCAGGCCAGAGTAAAAAAAATAAATAAATATAAAAAAATAACATAACACGAAAAATCTATTTTAATTTACATTCCATCCACCGTTATTTCCATTCACAATTCCTCTCTTAATGCACTCTTATTCCGCGTAAAAAAAAAAAAAATATATATATATATATATATATATATATAATGTTGATAAATCACGCGTTTTTTAACGAGTCACAAAAAAGGAAAGGAAAAACGCTTGCAACGCTCTTCCTCATTTTCATTCATCAGTGTAATTGAAACCCATTTACATGCCCAGATATTTCCATAAAAGATTTTACGCTTCGCACTTCATTACTGCATACTGGCTCGGCGTGATGTAACACGGTTAAGTACGTTTCGCGATTCCATAATCGCGCACAATTCGCGTCATATCCGAAAACGGCCGGGTGAGAATGAAATTTCCAACACGCGATGTTGTGTAGACGCTTAATAGAATTATGAAAATCGTTCACGGATGGCCGCGTGTCCCCCTCCCCCTCTCCCTCCCTCCCTCGCGTTTTTACGCACGTGTCACGGGATCACGTACACACGAATCCATGATCCACGTTAATTACCGCAACGCGGCGGTCATATAAATTACGCGGTCACAGATAAATTTAATGAATGTTTACCACCGTCAATGGCCTGTCCACAATGTTTCCCTCTAAATCGTCGCCCGTCCACAGTTTTACCGTGATACAGCGTTTTTGACGGGAGTAAATCTTCCCCGCGTGATGGAGAACGCGTCTTCTCGCGCGTCGCCAGGTTTTTATAATTGATTGATGATGAAATAGAGGGGACAGTTTGGATGGTTGAATAAAACTAGAAATTTGGAATTTTTATCTGTATACTTGGATAACGCAGTGTACCTTAACAATTGATAATGATAAGAGATCTTTTTAATTTCGTTTTCATAATCGAGTCGTGTATAGATATCTTTAATCATTCGATTCTGCCAAATTTGTAATAATCGATATTCGATATACATAGAGAAATAAAATCTTTTCCATCCAACTTTAGAGAAATGATTCTACTTTAAAATACGGGATCGAATACTTGTTGCTAAATGCGGATAGCGATCAGAAATGTTCAAGTTTTCCTGTTCTAAAAAAATGGACGTGCTACTATTCTCGATTATACGCTCGCACGCAACTTGTTGCTGGTTCCGATGGCTAAGCAGGATTCTTAAGCCGGGATTCGCGTAATCGGTGATAGGGCGATAATCGATAATGATCAAATTTAAAGAGACAAATCGTGGCATGTTGGGCGAAGGAGAAACGAAGCTCGAGCAAATGAAGGAACGGTGAATACCTAATTAATGCGGGAAGCGCAATTATCTTTGTAGCCTGACGGCAGGAATATGCAGCATTGTCGTGAGAGCGGCGTGATTAAATTCACTGAACACCAACACCGACACAAGGATTTAGCCCCTGGACCTAATCACTATCCGCCAGTGTTGAGGGCTTAATGGCTTGCACTTGAAATACCGTTTCACCGTGCATGAGAAGAGTTAACTGGCGTCCCTGCGCCGGCTAAAGAGTTTACCAGGTGGCGTTACATTAAGCTTTGTTTAGCAGTTTCGAGGAATCGATCGCCCTGTAATTCCAATCATCGGTATCGAAGCTCGATCAACTGAATCGATCGGTGCATGCTCTAAAGTGCGTCACCGGTATAAATAAATTTCGTGACGGTATGTACACGATGCATTGGATTACAGAGACGATCGATCGGAATCGATACGCTTGTTCCTGTCTGAAGGATGAGTTTCGAAAACGAGCGGTTGGATGTGTGTCAAGTCGTGAAGAGATACGAAAAAAGAAGAAGGGATGTAAATGTAAATATTCATCAAATGAAGTAATTTTTAAAAAAGAATTAATTACTGATAAAAATTCGTGTATTTTTATTAATAAGGCGATGTATAATAAAATTCCGCAATGAAGATAATTTACTGTGCTTCCATTAGGAGAATTTTTAAATTCCATTAAAACTATTAATTTTAATTAAAATTTATAATAGACGTTTTTAAACTTTACTATTACCTTTACTATTACCAAATGTATATAAAAGACAATAATAAATTCCTCGATCGTTTAAAAATATTTTAAGATTCGTAATTTAGGTGATGTATTATTTTATAAATCAAATAAAAATTTAATATTCTCGACATCTGTCAAATTAAACAATGAATTTCGAGCTTATAGCGACTTTTCCTTTAAAAATTAAAATTCCAAAGATATACAAGAATTTAAATTTTCTCCCCATCGAAGCTCCTTGAAAATCTTCAACATCATTAAGTAGAACATGTTCGCGCGGAATGGATCCATCGTTTATACGATCTACAAGACGAACGATAAGATACATGATAAGATAATACGATCTTGTAACATTCGCAAGCATAGCCACGAAATAGAATATGGCTTCAATGTTCTCTGGGCGATAGGTTAATTTCGCGTAACAGTCATGGTTAGTGCAATTCCAACCAACAAGGCTGTTGTAATATCTATAAGGATATAAGAACCATATCGAATGCCAAGAAACATAATATCGATTCAATGAATTTCCTTTCTCGAAATCGATTATTTCAACTCCATGAAGTTTCAGTTGATGTATTATAATCTACCATTTATTGGAGAACGAAAAAAAATATTTTGGTATACATATTGGAAATTGTAAGGTACGAAACGATATTAAAAGGCTATTTGCTTAATATATATATTATAATTCTATCAAAAAATTTGTATTTTCTATAAAAAAAATTCGTAAATTTCTATAATGATTTTCTAAATTTTTTTAATTTTTTCTTTTTTTTTTTTTTCAGAAATCAGAAGGAAGTGTTCTATATTTGTTACTCTTTCATATCGACCACATAATATCAAGTATATAAATTATGATATTAAGTTATCGTTTATTAATAACGAATTGGTAACACAACAAATTGACTAACACAAGCACACTATCTAAAGTTAGATAGTTGATGGCTATCGTTGCATCGAGTTGCTTGAAACTCTTGAAATTGATTCGAGATCTTCCATGATCATCCACTTGATCTATATCGTATCAATAGCATGGATAGCGCCTTGTGTAACGTGGCCACAATGCAACGTAACAGAATGGCGATTCTACGGTGTGTTGGCCTCTTTGATGCTGAAACTGACATTGTTGACTTGTGCTTCGAGCGTTTCAACGTTGACATAGATGAGATAGAAAATTGAGTTTTAAATCCTATGGGTGAAAGAGCGAAGTGGAAATTTTTATTTTCAAATAGAAATTGAATTCATGATATACATTTACAATTATGGGAGATGTATAATCAAGTTTTTCAAAACAACAGAGATGGGACATTCATTAAAAAGAAATACGACTTTGAGAAATACCTCTTAATTCGATCTGAGCCGAGAAAATTGGCATAGTCTATCTCGGTCTTTTTTAATTGGAATTATTATACAGAAAGAAAATAAAAGAATTGCGAGACGGAATCGTGGAAAGCTATGAAAAGTTAGAGTAAATAAAGAATGTATAAAACAATGGTCTGGTTCGTAAACTCGTGGAAAAAAATTTATAAAACAACCGCACAATGCTTGAGAAGTGGAGAAAAATAAGTTTTCCTATTTGCAACCCAGTTTCAACTCGAACAAATACAACTTTGATATCTCAATTTGCATACGCATGTAAACCTCGTGAAAAATCAAAATAATCATACGAGTTTTTAACATAAGATTATCATTGATCAAGAATTTATATTCAGTAATTTCCAAAAATATATTTTCGATGAAAAATCGTATTTTTATTTTCCTATATATTTATCTTGTTTTTCAAAATTTCAGATTGATTGGAGCGGAGGACGGTAATCATGGATGATTGAAAATCGAATTAAAAAAGGAATTAAATGGAACATCTTGGTACTATACACGGATAAAAATGTCGTCTGAAAAAGAAGAACTCGTTGAGAGGAATAGAAATCGATCTCATTTTGCAGCGATGAAGAGAACGAAACTAGGAAAAAAGATTATTTGGATAATTCTTCGATTCGTCTAATATCAATTCTACTAATTCGAGATCAATTTGCAGGACATGTTTCGCTGTTAAACAAAAGAAAAAGAAAGCGTACTTATATCGAAGATTATCATAGACTGATGAAACGATGAAACTTTCTGGATTGTTGTAATACGTAAGAGAGAGTTACTACTAAGGGATAATTTTTGAACGAAGGTTATAAAGATAATATGGAAGTTGAGTTTGAACTAGTAATGGGAAAGATTAGTAATGATGGATTGGCAAAAAGTTTGGAGGATCATTATATAGATCAATATGTTACATGATATTCCAGTTTTATGATCGATCTTGAGCAATTACTTTGTTAAAATATTCGACAAATGTTTAAAGAAAATATATCCATTTCTTTTTTAATATTACAACATCAGTATGATAAAAAATTATTAAGATTTTTTTATTACTCGCTTTATTTCCTTTATATTAAAACATTATTTTACCATTTTTCAGAATATATTTTTTGCACTCGTCTTATCATAAAATTTCAAGAGGTCTTTTTGAAAACGTGGCTAACCCACCGGAAAAGGGAATGAAAAATTTTTGCTCTGAAATTCAAGAACCGTCTTCAAATATGCATATTTCAAGACGGCGCGATCTCTTGAAAGGAAACGACGAAAAGTACCATTTTCTTACTTCTGCGTTCTTCAACAAATCAACTTCAAATTACACAATCTTAATACTTTAATATCTTCCCCAATATTGTATTGTAAGATTTTAAATAAACTATTTAGAGATTAAAAATCTTTCTTTTTTTTTTTTTTTTTCCTATAATATCAACCATCCCCATCCATTTCTCACTTGTCTATTCCAAGACCGTTAGCCAAAAAACTTGTATGTATCCCTTAAGCCCGCGCCACGGAGTTTCTAACGGAAACTTAAAGGAGATTAAGACCCGATATACGTGACAAGTATTTGGCGTGGATCAACCGGGTGTATGGTGTAGGCGGCCAAAAATACTTTCCACGTAATTCTTGGCCGGCCAACTGGAGCAATTGAACGAAACCGAAGTTGCCGGCAAACCCTTTGTAAAGTTGAACGGGAGCCACGCAGAGAGATTTTAAAACGAACCATTCCATTACCACTCCAACCATGAGGGTGAAGATTTAAACATTACAAGCATTTTTATCGCTCGCAAAACTGGAATGCCTTAAGAAAGCTGTTTGATCTTTGTTTGCTGTCCCTTCCGTTCCGTCGAATTTCAAAGAATATATTTCAATTTATATAAAGATTTTACGTTCGTCAAATAATAATTTTAAATCTTTCCCAAGTTTATTTAAGAATAAATCGTGATAATAAGAATTTGATTGGAGATGTAAATTTCTCCATGGAAAATTATTATTTTTTTTCGATCGTTGTCGACAAAGTGTAAGTACATTAGTATATGGAATATTTATTTTTAGAGGAATATTCGTTGCATTTTTTTCGATGATGATAATCATTGACAATCATCGCGTAATTTTTAAAAGTTTGACAACTTTTGGCAATCGTTGAACGATATATCTTCTCTGGGCAAAGACAAGACGCTTATGGGATATATCGATTTCTCGTCCAAGTATTATCAAATCCCACGATTTATTACCGCAACGACGGTAGGATTTTTCGAACGTAGCAGACGTTTCCTTTGGACCGACCGTGTTTTCATTGAAATATCCATAATGGATGGACACTTGAACTGATTTCGATCGATCGATAATGAATGTTTCACGAGCACCACGAGAAAATCTAATAATTTCCCTCAAAGGAAATCAAATATTTTTATCGTTCAATACATAATTTTTTCCTATTCTAAATTACTTTACTAAATTTTCAATAATCGTTATTAATCCATTAGTTTGTCATAATAGCTCATTTCACCAAATCCTTAAAACCTTAGAATTTTTCTTCAAATATATTTATTTCAACGATTTTTCCATCCACGAAAACAGGAACTCTATAATTCACCGTGATAAATTCGCCTCGCTCCATCGAACGCGCAAAGCATATTCTTCCCAAAACATTCCTCATCGAAGATCAGAATCAGAAAATATCTTCCACCTCCAAACAAATTTCTCAATTTAAATCATCTCGAAGATCTCTCTCTCCCTCCCTCCCTCCCTCCCTCCCTCCCTCTCTCTCGAAAGTTTCTTAATCGAGGAACCGTGAAAATTTGAAATGGATCGAAGAAGAAGGGAACGAAGTTACGATCGGAGTCACAACTCGAGCCGTGGAAAAAAGGGAAAAGAAAATCGAATAAAACGGAAGGAGCAATATCTGTCGGATAGAAGCTACACAATTAAACACGTAACTCGATAATTTCCCCGGCAAACCGCGAATAATACCCGGCAACGGTTGGGTCGGGCCAGGTGCGCCATTATTCATCCCTTCTTCTTGGCGAGCGTAACGCGGCCTCGTAAATCTGCGCTCAGGTAAGGGAACCGGGGACAAAGTTGCCAGCAGGAGCGAAGGCAGTTTCTCAAACGAAGCGACGCCCAAGGATTGCGTTCGTCGCGTGAAAATCCTCTATCTTCGAACACCTGATACGAGGAGGAGGTTGACGCTTGAATTCACCGCGATTCTCGTAATTCCTGTGGAAATTCGATGGATGCCCGTTGCGATTGGATTACGAGATCCAATTGATGGATTCCCGTTCGATCGATGACACGGTGTTACGTTAAAAAATGGATTAACGCTTTTTGATTGCAGTTTGAAGTAATAGGGGCGATTACATATCCTCCAAGGAACATGTGAAATTTATTATTAATTTTCCAATTATATATATAATTATTGAGAATATAAATGTATCTTAAGACGAGTTATTATTAAAGAATTAATTATTGGAGAAAGTTGTTTAGTTTTAGAATGGACAATTATAGTAATAATCATATAACTTTAAAATAATGTTTAAAAAATTTGTAAATAATAATTTTTGCAATTGACGAGAAATAAATCTGGATAGAGAGATATTTTTGAATTTTTGATAAGTGAACAGATAATTGATTGGTTGGTTTAAACTTGAATGGTTATTGCACCGTTAAATCAGTTTCGAAAGTGTCAAGGAAGTGTGTTAACTCGGTAGTGCTTAAAGGCCAAACAAGATTTCTACACGAGGAGTCGGTGTATCGTTAATTAACATCAGCTGCACCGAAGATACGGCACGTCTGCTTTGGTATCATTTTCATAATGCTCGTAACGAGCGGGGATCGGGCGAATTTACGCTGGAATAAACTTCCGGTTTCGGTTTCGTGTAATTAATTATATTGGATCGATTAATCGTGCCACAAAAATTTCACTTTCTATGCAATCGCGAATAATTTCCAACCGTGATACACTGTTGAAATTATAATGTAAATTTGGATAAGAAATTTACGTACACGCTTCAGAGAAGTTTCAATATTATTTTAATTCAATCTGTCAATATTTATCAAATTATTATCAAGTTTAAAATGTTTCACATATTTTATGAAGTAATCTGGAATTTATTGATTTACAAGAATTTAATAAATACGATAAAAATGTGTATAAATCTTGGAATATGAGATTTAATATTTTAATTCTATATTGGCTACAAAAATTTAATCGATAAATTTATATATTTTACTCGGCTACTTTTACAAGAATAAATATTGAAATCATTTTTAAAAATATAGGTTTTAATATATATGTGTATGTATATTTCGCAAAAGAATACTTGAAAATATTAAAATTTTAATTTTAATCTTAACAGATTTTCCAAAAGAATTGTAACGATCAACTAATTGAATAATAAAAAACCGCAAATTACACAGTTTCGAGTAATACATGTGATTAAAATTTTCTATTATTAACCAGTCTGCAAATTATCGTTATCAATCTATTGAAACTTCAATTTCGTCTTTATATTACAGCTAATTTTTGCTAATAAGCGAGTAACAAGGTAGCGACATCCATTGTAGTTGCAAAATTTTACGTGATTTTGGGTATTGCAGCTAATCATGAAAGTAAATTGCAAAATGTTAATATGAAAGAAACATCTGGCTGTGTGCAAGGAGAACTAATTTTAAATTCGATTTTGGTATCCGAATTTATTACGACAACTCCGCTGATTGCAAAAGTTAATTCAATCGAGCTGACCTCATAACACCCGTACAAAACTAAATATTTGTTCGGTATATATACGTATTTTCATTAAATGAAATTTCCAGTAGTACGTGCAACTTTCAGTTTTTAAACACCAGATATCATTTAATTAATAGATCACTCGATTTCATTCACATATGCAGAAACTTTTCCATAATTACATAATCTGTAGATTTTTAAAGTGGATATTTTCTAAATATTTAATTTATCTATGTTATAAATTCTTTTTCTTTTTTTACTTTCTGTTTTAATCATTGATAATTTATCTTGAAAGTTAATTTTACATTCGAGTTCATATTGTAATCGATATTGATTTTCTTACTTTGACGCGTGTTCTACCTCTTTAACGATTTTCGTTTATTTCTTTCATCGATTTTCAACGATGCACATGCGATAAAAGAACTTTATATTAATATAAAATATTCCCCTAATACAATATATCGAAAAATAAATTTCTCATACTGAAAAATCAACTATAAGACCAATCCTCATTTCCTAAATTTTTATCTTCAACCCTCTTGGAAGCGGGCTAATTTAAAATCCACTAATAAAAAAACAGTGACATTTACTTAACGCCCGCCCACGTTTCAACGAGGAGATTTTTCACCTGAAGGAATCTCGGCACGATGTATAGAAGGAGAAATGAGGAAACAGACGAGGGAGAATTTAAAAAGGCGGCAGAAGAGGGGACGTTATTAAGGTCGCAACCTGAAAAATTGGTGTCTACGGGAAATTAATTTCTCCTTATCCGCCCGCACGGAAGAATCGATAAATCTGGTCAGCACGGAATTTACGATCGCGCACTTTGCCACGATTATCTTGATTTTTCCGCGTCATCCATGCGCGATTTATCATACCCCCTCCGCGAGCATCACCGAGACGTTCGTCGTCGTAATTAGCTTCAGCCCTGCGATTAATTCGTTTTCGAACGCGTTTTCCATTAATAAAGGAAAGTTTCGTGTCGAGATGGAGGGTAAATAGTCTCGAGAACAGCCATCTTCGTAAAGGATACCCTCTTGGGGATTTTTAGAGCTTTGTACGTGGAAGGAATAAGATCTACCACTTTTTCTTTCTCTCTCTCTCTCTCTCTCTCTCTCTCTCTTTCTCTCTCTCTTATTTAACCGTGGAAGATTTAATTTACTTCTTGCTTCTGAGCTTACGTTCTTTAGCTCCGGTGTAGCAACCGGTTGGAATTGGACATGTTAATTATTTAAATAGGGAAGGGTAAATGCATGGTCGGACAAATTATCGGCTTGTCCCGAGAGGGAGATTGTTAGAACGAAGTGAATAATTGAAATGCAAGGGAAAATATATCAGCGTAATTGGTAGAAGAAAAAAAATTATGCTAAGAAGTAAAGGAAATTTGCGGGATTATTCAGATTTTACGAAATAAATTATTCGATGCTAGGAATTATAATGTGATAAATGTTGCGCGACATATAAGTAATCGCCTCTTTACAATATGCCATGGGAAATTCAATAGCATTCTTTATGATGTCGCCGAAATATTCCGGATAGTTCGAATCGTTCTTCGTTAAAAAATACAGAAACTATGGTGAATTTCTTCAATGATGCATTTAAGCAATGATAAAAATAATTTTTAAACGTATATTTATATTTTTCAAGTTTCCAATTGTAGAAATATTAATATATTATAATATAAATTATGTTATATGATTAAAATTCTTCAATTCTCGATCTATCCAATACTTCATAAAATTTCTCAAGAGATGATATTACAGTCGAATTGATCGAGAGGCCAATCATAATCGTACCCCCATCCATCGAACGGAGGTCAATTTTTTACAAGCCATCGCTTTAACCGTTCTAATTCGTATTCAAATTGCGTAATAATCAGGCCACGATTGAGACATAACGAGGTGGGTGCTGAATGGTAAGAAAAAAAAAAAAAATGAGCCGAACCATCTTCTCCACCGATGATGGTTACCGTAAGACTCAATTTCATGCTCGAATACGCGTCACGACACCGGCAATATTCAAGGGGGTGTCGGGTTAATGCTTCGTTCTCGATTTCCATACCATGGCACACCGATAAACTTCATCTCGCTGACTTACATCTTAGATTGTTCTAACAATTTTCCACGACTCGTTGCTTCTTCGTCGATAAATCAAATGATCGATGATTTAAGTTGAATAAATGTGAATTTCTCACTCTGCGCTGCTGATATTTCATGGAAAGTTCTATAAAAAAGAAAGTATTTATTTTATAGGGAAATATTTTAAAAAAAATTACTTTGCAAGTGATTCATAAAATTTCTTGTAAAGAGTAGGAATATATTTTAAATGCAATACATAAATTATGTATTAATCATATTGTAAAATTAACCTTAATAATTGTCTAAGAATATCATGTATTTATTATTTAAATAATAATTTGGATATATCGGTGAATAAAGCATCATTTGCATAATTGACTCCATTTCTATTAAATGTTTATATTTTAATATTCAAGAAACTATTAAAGTGTTATACAATATTGTCGCTATAATGGCTATTACTAGTATAACTAGCCATATCGCTACGCTGATAATAATAGTATTTTCCCATGGATGAAACATTATTTTGTTAAAGTTGGAGAAACTCTATCTTTAAGTGACCATTAACAAACACTATATCTATCAGCATTATTATAACAACTTTATATCGTTCTTAATATACTTTTACAAGAATAATATAGAAATTTCTAAATTACTATATTATAAATATAAAAAGAGTATAAAAATATAAAAAATGGGACATAAAAAGTATCATCGTAAAATATATATAAAGCTCCATACAAATAATAAATAAGTTCATCGAACATTCCATTTTGGCAAATATTATTTGATTTAAACAAATATAGAAAACGCGTTTTATTACCATTCGAGTAATTAAAGTATCCGGTGCAATTATATTATGCAATAAGTCATTAAAAGCAGTCAATTAATTAAAAAAATGATAAAAAAAACGCACCAAAAGTAGGAGAAAATAAGCAAGTTTTTTTTACTGATAACACGTATTTTTTCAAGCGCCAATCGATAGAGCATAAAATTTCCCATAAAAAAGTATTAACCCACTTATAGCGAAAAACCAATAGTTTAAAAGATATAGCAAAAATTAAAAATTTGTAGGAGGTCGATCTCCTGTCGTATCATGTTCTCCTAATACAAAATCGAGTTTTTGGACAAAAATTTTTCTTCGGTCGCCGAAATTTCGACGTTTATACTTTTTTTTTAATATCTCGCTTATTATTCAGAATATTAAAAAATGTTTCAAATAAAAGTTGATTGGTTTCGAAAGGGCTATATTATGACGCTCTCAGTTTTATAGTAGGTTGACCAATAAGGAGCTTTTTTAGCAAAACTTTGTTTTTTTTACTGATAACACGTATTTTTTAAAGCGCCAATCGATAGAGCGCAAAATTTCCCATAAAAAAGTATTAACCCACTTATAGCGAAAAACCAATAGTTTAAAAGATATAGCAAAAATTAAAAATTTGTAGGAGGTCGACCTCCTGTCGTATCATGTTCTCCTAATACAAAATCGAGTTTTTGGACAAAAATTTTTCTTCGGTCGCCGAAATTTCGACGTTTATACTTTTTTTTTAATATCTCGCTTATTATTCAGAATATTAAAAAATGTTTCAAATAAAAGTTGATTGGTTTCGAAAGGGCTATATTATGACGCTCTCAGTTTTTTAGTGGGTTGACCAATAAGGAGCTTTTTTAGCACAACATTGTTTTTTTTACTGATAACACGTATTTTTTAAAGCGCCAATCGATAGAGCATAAAATTTCCCATAAAAAAGTATTAACCCACTTATAGCGAAAAACCAATAGTTTAAAAGATATAGCAAAAATTAAAAATTTGTAGGAGGTCGACCTCCTGTCGTATCATGTTCTCCTAATACAAAATCGAGTTTTTGGACAAAAATTTTTCTTCGGTCGCCGAAATTTCGACGTTTATACTTTTTTTTTAATATCTCGCTTATTATTCAGAATATTAAAAAATGTTTCAAATAAAAGTTGATTGGTTTCGAAAGGGCTATATTATGACGCTCTCAATTTTTTAGTGGGTTAACCAATAAGGAGCTCTTTTAGCACAACATTGTTTTTTTTACTGATAACACGTATTTTTTAAAGCGCCAATCGATAGAGCATAAAATTTCCCATAAAAAAGTATTAACCCACTTATAGCGAAAAACCAATAGTTTAAAAGATATAGCAAAAATTAAAAATTTGTAGGAGGTCGACCTCCTGTCGTATCATGTTCTCCTAATACAAAATCGAGTTTTTGGACAAAAATTTTTCTTCGGTCGCCGAAATTTCGACGTTTATACCTTTTTTTAATATCTCGCTTATTATTCAGAATATTAAAAAATGTTTCAAATAAAAGTTGATTGGTTTCGAAAGGGCTATATTATGACGCTCTCAGTTTTTTAGTAGGTTGACCAATAAGGAGTTTTTTTAGCAAAACTTTGTTTTTTTTACTGATAACACGTATTTTTTAAAGCGCCAATCGATAGAGCGCAAAATTTCCCATAAAAAAGTATTAACCCACTTATAGCGAAAAACTAATAGTTTAAAAGATATAGCAAAAATTAAAAATTTGTAGGAGGTCGACCTCCTGTCGTATCATGTTCTCCTAATACAAAATCGAGTTTTTGGACAAAAATTTTTCTTCGGTCGCCGAAATTTCGACGTTTATACTTTTTTTTTAATATCTCGCTTATTCAGAATATTAAAAAATGTTTCAAATAAAAGTTGATTGGTTTCGAAAGGGCTATATTATGACGCTCTCAGTTTTTTAGTGGGTTGACCAATAAGGAGCTTTTTTAGCACAACATTGTTTTTTTTACTGATAACACGTATTTTTTAAAGCGCCAATCGATAGAGCATAAAATTTCCCATAAAAAAGTATTAACCCACTTATAGCGAAAAACCAATAGTTTAAAAGATATAGCAAAAATTAAAAATTGTAGGTCGACCTCCTGTCGTATCATGTTCTCCTAATACAAAATCGAGTTTTTGGACAAAAATTTTTCTTCGGTCGCCGAAATTTCGACGTTTATACTTTTTTTTTAATATCTCGCTTATTATTCAGAATATTAAAAAATGTTTCAAATAAAAGTTGATTGGTTTCGAAAGGGCTATATTATGACGCTCTCAGTTTTTTAGTAGGTTGACCAATAAGGAGCTTTTTTAGCAAAACTTTGTTTTTTTTACTGATAACACGTATTTTTTCAAGCGCCAATCGATAGAGCGCAAAATTTCCCATAAAAAAGTATTAACCCACTTATAGCGAAAAACCAATAGTTTAGAAGATATAGCAAAAATTAAAAATTTGTAGGAGGTCGACCTCCTGTCTTATCATGTTCTCCTAATACAAAATCGAGTTTTTGGACAAAAATTTTTCTTCGGTCGCCGAAATTTCGACGTTTATACTTTTTTTTTAATATCTCGCTTATTATTCAGAATATTAAAAAATGTTTCAAATAAAAGTTGATTGGTTTCGAAAGGGCTATATTATGACGCTCTCAGTTTTTTAGTGGGTTGACCAATAAGGAGCTTTTTTAGCACAACATTGTTTTTTTTACTGATAACACGTATTTTTTAAAGCGCCAATCGATAGAGCATAAAATTTCCCATAAAAAAGTATTAACCCACTTATAGCGAAAAACCAATAGTTTAAAAGATATAGCAAAAATTAAAAATTTGTAGGAGGTCGACCTCCTGTCGTATCATGTTCTCCTAATACAAAATCGATTTTTGGACAAAAATTTTTCTTCGGTCGCCGAAATTTCGACGTTTATACTTTTTTTTTAATATCTCGCTTATTATTCAGAATATTAAAAAATGTTTCAAATAAAAGTTGATTGGTTTCGAAAGGGCTATATTATGACGCTCTCAGTTTTTTAGTGGGTTGACCAATAAGGAGCTTTTTTAGCACAACATTGTTTTTTTTACTGATAACACGTATTTTTTAAAGCGCCAATCGATAGAGCATAAAATTTCCCATAAAAAAGTATTAACCCACTTATAGCGAAAAACCAATAGTTTAAAAGATATAGCAAAAATTAAAAATTTGTAGGAGGTCGACCTCCTGTCGTATCATGTTCTCCTAATACAAAATCGAGTTTTTGGACAAAAATTTTTCTTCGGTCGCCGAAATTTCGACGTTTATACTTTTTTTTTAATATCTCGCTTATTATTCAGAATATTAAAAAATGTTTCAAATAAAAGTTGATTGGTTTCGAAAGGGCTATATTATGACGCTCTCAGTTTTTTAGTAGGTTGACCAATAAGGAGCTTTTTTAGCACAACTTTGTTTTTTTTACTGATAACACGTATTTTTTAAAGCGCCAATCGATAGAGCATAAAATTTCCCATAAAAAAGTATTAACCCACTTATAGCGAAAAACCAATAGTTTAAAAGATATAGCAAAAATTAAAAATTGTAGGAGGTCGACCTCCTGTCGTATCATGTTCTCCTAATACAAAATCGAGTTTTTGGACAAAAATTTTTCTTCGGTCGCCGAAATTTCGACGTTTATACTTTTTTTTTAATATCTCGCTTATTATTCAGAATATTAAAAAATGTTTCAAATAAAAGTTGATTGGTTTCGAAGGGCTATATTATGACGCTCTCAGTTTTTTAGTAGGATGACCAATAAGGAGCTTTTTTAGCACAACTTGTTTTTTTTACTGATAACACGTATTTTTTAAAGCGCCAATCGATAGAGCATAAAATTTCCCATAAAAAAGTATTAACCCACTTATAGCGAAAAACCAATAGTTTAAAAGATATAGCAAAAATTAAAAATTTGTAGGAGGTCGACCTCCTGTCGTATCATGTCTCCTAATACAAAATCGAGTTTTGGACAAAAATTTTTCTTCGGTCGCCGAAATTTCGACGTTTATACTTTTTTTTAATATCTCGCTTATTATTCAGAATATTAAAAAATGTTTCAAATAAAAGTTGATTGGTTTCGAAGGGCTATATTATGACGCTCTCAGTTTTTTAGTAGGATGACCAATAAGGAGCTTTTTTAGCACAACTTTGTTTTTTTTACTGATAACACGTATTTTTTAAAGCGCCAATCGATAGAGCATAAAATTTCCCATAAAAAAGTATTAACCCACTTATAGCGAAAAACCAATAGTTTAAAAGATATAGCAAAAATTAAAAATTTGTAGGAGGTCGACCTCCTGTCGTATCATGTTCTCCTAATACAAAATCGAGTTTTTGGACAAAAATTTTTCTTCGGTCGCCGAAATTTCGACGTTTATACTTTTTTTTTAATATCTCGCTTATTATTCAGAATATTAAAAAATGTTTCAAATAAAAGTTGATTGGTTTCGAAGGGCTATATTATGACGCTCTCAGTTTTTAGTAGGATGACCAATAAGGAGCTTTTTTAGCACAACTTGTTTTTTTTACTGATAACACGTATTTTTTAAAGCGCCAATCGATAGAGCATAAAATTTCCCATAAAAAAGTATTAACCCACTTATAGCGAAAAACCAATAGTTTAAAAGATATAGCAAAAATTAAAAATTTGTAGGAGGTCGACCTCCTGTCGTATCATGTTCTCCTAATACAAAATCGAGTTTTTGGACAAAAATTTTTCTTCGGTCGCCGAAATTTCGACGTTTATACTTTTTTTTTAATATCTCGCTTATTATTCAGAATATTAAAAAATGTTTCAAATAAAAGTTGATTGGTTTCGAAGGGGCTATATTATGACGCTCTCAGTTTTTTAGTAGGATGACCAATAAGGAGCTTTTTAGCACAACTTTGTTTTTTTTACTGATAACACGTATTTTTTAAAGCGCCAATCGATAGAGCATAAAATTTCCCATAAAAAAGTATTAACCCACTTATAGCGAAAAACCAATAGTTTAAAAGATATAGCAAAAATTAAAAATTTGTAGGAGGTCGACCTCCTGTCGCATCATGTTCTCCTAATACAAAATCGAGTTTTTGGACAAAAATTTTTCTTCGGTCGCCGAAATTTCGACGTTTATACTTTTTTTTTAATATCTCGCTTATTATTCAGAATATTAAAAAATGTTTCAAATAAAAGTTGATTGGTTTCGAAGGGGTTATATTATGACGCTCTCAGTTTTTTAGTAGGATGACCAATAAGGAGCTTTTTTAGCACAACTTTGTTTTTTTTACTGATAACACGTATTTTTTAAAGCGCCAATCGATAGAGCATAAAATTTCCCATAAAAAAGTATTAACCCACTTATAGCGAAAAACCATTAGTTTAGGAGATATAGCAAAAATTAAAAATTTTTAGGAGGTCGACCTCCTGTCATATCATGTTCTCCTAATACAAAGTGGAATTTTTAGACAAAAATTTTTCCATCGCTCAGGAATTTTCGACATTAATACTTTTTGTTAAATATCTCGTTTATTATTCAGAATATTAAAAAATGATTCGAATAATGGTTGAAGGGCTTAGTAAGGACTATATTCTGATCACCTCAGTTTTTTCGTAGGTGGACTCATACTTACCTTTATTTACTGCTGTATTTTCAAGAACAAGTCATTTTTTTCAACATTTTACTTATATCTAATTAATAATTTTTTATACTTACCTTATACTTACCTTTACTTACTTTTTTTTACTGTATTTTCAGGAACAATTCATTTTTTCAACATTTTACTTACATCTAATTAATAATTTGTTATACTTACCTTATACTTACTTTATACTTACCTTTTTTTACTGCTGTATTTTGAGATTTTTTTTCAACATTTTACTTATATCTAATTTATTAATTTGTTATACTTACTTTATACTTACCTTATACTTACCTTTATTTACTGCTGTATTTTCAGATTTTTTTTTCAACATTTTACTTATATCTAATTAATAATTTGTTATACTTACCTTATACTTACCTTATACTTACCTTTATTTACTGCTGTATTTTGAGGTTTTTTTTCAACATTTTACTTATATCTAATTAATAATTTTTTATACTTACCTTATACTTACCTTTACTTACTTTTTTTTACTGTATTTTCAGGAACAATTCATTTTTTCAACATTTTACTTACATCTAATTAATAATTTGTTATACTTACCTTATACTTACTTTATACTTACCTTTTTTTACTGCTGTATTTTGAGATTTTTTTTCAACATTTTACTTATATCTAATTTATTAATTTGTTATACTTACTTTATACTTACCTTATACTTACCTTTATTTACTGCTGTATTTTCAGATTTTTTTTTCAACATTTTACTTATATCTAATTAATAATTTGTTATACTTACCTTATACTTACCTTATACTTACCTTTATTTACTGCTGTATTTTGAGGTTTTTTTTCAACATTTTACTTATATCTAATTAATAATTTGTTATACTTACCTTATACTTACCTTATACTTACCTTTATTTACTGCTGTATTTTCAGGTTTTTTTTTCAACATTTTACTTATATCTAATTAAT
Source organism: Apis mellifera (assembly GCF_003254395.2). Taxonomy (NCBI): domain Eukaryota; kingdom Metazoa; phylum Arthropoda; class Insecta; order Hymenoptera; family Apidae; genus Apis; species Apis mellifera. Next base: position 17,276,349 of record NC_037638.1, read on the forward strand.
AATTTGTTATACTTACCTATTTTATACTTACCTTTTTGAGTACTCACAGATACTGTACATCCTGTCACTCTAAAAAATAATAAAATATATATGAAATGTGCGTAAAATATACAATAATATATATAGAAACACAAAATTATATAAAATATATTTTTAATTTGTAAGGAGTGTACTTACTCATTTTATACTTACTTTATATGTTTTTAAATTGCCTTTAATCTAGGAACTATAAATGTATTTGTAAAATGTGTCAGTAATATAAAAAAGTACATATATATGTAAAATTTTGCATAGAAGAATTAGAAATATATATATAGAAATATATTTTAGTGTATAAAATGTTTGAATTTATATGTAAAATATCCTTTAAAATATAAAAGAATTAATTTATTTTTATGAAATACTTTTAAAAATATATATCTTTTTACCTTTGATAATTGGTAGTTATATCCACATGTTGTCAGATATATTTATAGCATGATGTGATACCTCTTTTACCACAGAAATCTCTCAAAACAATCATCATTGCCGGAAAACTTGCAACGCTATCCAAGTACACAACAATGTTCTGCAAAAGTAAACCGACAACTCCGATACCATGTTGCTGGAGCCAATTTCGTTTGTCTCCTCTTTTCAAAACGAAACTTTTGTCTCACTGTTATGAATCATTCTGCTTATCCTTTTTTATTTTTTCCGTATCCAACGTTTTCATTTTTGCAATAGTTTCGGAGAAAAAATTTAAAAGGGAGCAATTTTTGTAAAGAATCTCTCTTTCATTTTCAAATTTTTCGTTATCTTCAATCATGGAGTCAATTAACTGGAAAACATTTCAATTAGAATCATAAAACCAAGAAGTTTTATTATTTTTAAAAAATATCTATATTCTAAAATTTTTATTATCTCTAATTTCGACAATTACAAATTGACGAATAGGAAATTATTATCTAATTACAAGTTATTTTGATTAATTACCATATCGCGATATTTTCAATTGTAAAATTAAAAATTAGCAAAATCAATTATCGTTTCCTTTAAAATTGGCAATCAATACGATACAGTCCACGACGAGAGAATTTTATCGCTATTTTTATCTCCTCGACAGACACTCCATTATATTTTCCATTTCCATTTCCATCTTTACTCACCTACGTCCTATCACTTCGTTACGGTTTCCATTCCCGGGTAACGACTTCACACTTTCCTCACCGCCGCCTCTATTTTCGCAACGATGAATGCAACCACTCTTCTCGACGTCTCCATCTCTCGCGAGAGGCGTAAATCGCGGCCAAAATTGCTCTCGATTAATATTACTAACTCGTGCCCGCTCGAAACGCTATCTTCTCGTCAGCTGGGTGTTAAGCGTGCCGGGCACAGACACGTAGGCACAGTTTACCCGGTTGCAAAATGCAGAAACGCGGGTACTAAGACGTGCATCCAACTCGCCTTCTCCAACGAGCTTTCCTTCCTTTCGCGCCTCCTCGAAGAGATTCCGCTAGAAATTTCTCGCTTAATATTCTACTTCTCTTATATACTTACTGATTCCGGAGTGAATCTACCTTTTTACGATAATGGGTATTATTATAAAATTTCTCTCTTTAAATGTGCCATTAGGTATTATTCGTTTAGAGTTTAATGCACGTGATTTTTTTTTTTTTTTTTTTTACTTAAAACTTTAAGATAAGTCCAAATTTTAAAGATTGTGAGAAATAAACTAAATCTTCTTTTCTGATTTTTAAATTTAATCATTGTATTGAAGAGTGTATACAATTTTTGCGCTACGAAAATTCAATTAAAATTAAATTGAGTTTTGTAAAAATGTATTCTCTTCCTTAAAAATGATAATTATTTTTTAAAATTAATTATCATTCTTTACAAATTACTTACGAACATTGTTCATGAATTTATAGATTGAGATATATTTCCTATTTTAGGATCATCAATGTGTGAATCAAAATTAAAAAATTTAATTTATATGACTTCCAATCTTTACAAAATTTAGGGAATTTGAGCAAATTCGTTTTAGGGTATAATGCGAACAACGGCAAGAACTTCAATTAAGCAAATCGATAAAACACGAATATTGTGCTGTCGAAAAAAATCCAGACATCGTTCTCCACGATACACTGCGTCATTATGAATCGCAGTCGCGGCGGTTTCTTTCATTCAATGGTTAATTGGCGAGTCGTCGAGTGAAGTGTAAAGATTGACGCGGAACAAAGAGGGGTCTCTTAATATCTACTGAAAATCACATCTTGTCTCAACACTTCGCGAGATAGTGCATTGCATAAAATGTTCTCGAACCTTAAATTATATTGCAAGCAAATTATTTTTTTATAAAAATGTTACCTTCTTCTTTTTCTTCAATTTCTAGACGAAGTTCTAAAAAAAGAAAAGAATAGAATTATTCTTCCAAAGGATGGGATCATTAATATTGAACACTCTTTACTCTTTATTTAAGTAGATACTCTGATCTAGTTAGATTTTTTATCACTATTTAATTACAATATAAATCATAATATCGTTAGCTCAATCATTTTACTTTTTTTATTTTTTCCATGGAAGAAAATTTAGTCCATTAATCTCTCAATTATTATTACATTTACTTTTTCATACTGACAATCATATTTCCCATAAAAATTTATATTATTTGTCCCACGTAAAGAGCACGCTTCTTATCTTTTTATCTTTTCCATGTTCTATTACTTTTGAAATACAAAGATAAGATGCATTTGAAGATTACCAATAATATATAAAAATATATAAACTGTAAATGCCAAAATATATTTTATTCTATCCTTTATCTCTTCTAGAAAACAATTAATCAACGGAATGAAGCTGATTTTTAACATAAATCTTCACGAATTTTTGTACCGCAATAACGAAATTATGTACAACCCTCTACATCTTTAAAACACATCTAATAGATGACACTCTCGATCGACATTCGTTCCATTCTCTATCTATATATTGGAATGTTCCGTCGCGCGAAGAATTCAAAATCGAATTCCACGGTATTCCACATGGGACGCATTGATCTTTAATTGCACGCGATAAACCGTGCAATTCGATTATTCCACGGGAATTCTACGTTGAACACGGCCGAATTCGCGTAGCGACTGTTTACACAGGTTTGCATATTTCACGCGGAAACCCGCGGATTTAGTCGTTAATCCGTTTACCGGATATTTATCGTCTTCCTCCCTGCCGACTTCTATTCTCACGCGTATTACCAGGATATTGGAAAATAGTTAGGCGATAAAAGTTGCCCGATTTTCTGCCTATATCGCGCCGTATAAGGTTTGGTGGTTGGTCTGTCCATTGATACTGAAGAAGATTTGATTAATCCTCGTAAACTTTTTGCGATACGTTCGAATAATCGAAGAGGAAGGGGTTTGTTGCAAATCATTATTATAGAGATATATTGAAATAATTATTAAAAAGTTTTGTTGAGATTCATCATGTTCAATTATCAAAAACTGATAACAGAATTTTACTTTTGTATTTAAGAATCTCTGTCTAGTTGCATCAAACATATCAGACACGTTTGATTCTATCCACGAAATGTCATGCTTGACAAAGATGACTCATCGTGGATGAATGTGCATTGCTTTGCACCGTCCATTGCATTCTCGAAAGCATGATTCCATTACATCTTTGACACGCAACATACCTAAATAAAGCTAAGTGTTACGTATTAATCATCACAGATGCATTAAATTCAATTTGATAATTCTAGGATAAAATTAAATTTTTCAGGCCAACGAAATCAATCCTATAAGTGAAAGAAAACATACATAATTCCATAAAAATGATATTGGTTATCAATTATTCATACTCACCCTCAAACCATTTGTACATACGATCAATCTTACCTATATAAATCAACGTCATCTATTCATGATCAAGGTGAACAAGGTGTTAACACGATATTGTAATTTCACGATCAAAAGGAGAAAGAAATTCCAATCCCTTTTTTCACACCATACTTCATAATCGTAACTATACTTCTCTTCACATTCATGGAATCATTTCTGAACGGTAGTGAAAATCGTAGCGCCATAGCGTATCAAGGGGATATAAGCGGATATCCCCATTGGGGGATCTAACAAGTATAAAGTGCAAGTGTATATACCGGAAAAGGAAGCCAGTTTAACGCTATGGAGGAGCCGCAGAACGATTTCTCGGCGTTAACCAGAAGCGACGCCAACTGTCAGACGTCGGTGCCGACAGATCGTTTGACGCCGGAAAATTACATATTACCACGGCACCGCAATAAGCAATTTGCTCGGTGAAACGCGTATTTCCAACGTACTTTGCCCAACCGAGTATGGGCCACGACCGCAATCCACTTAGAGAAGCGTACAAAGCGGTAACGAACGGTATGCCGGTTGATGTCCTTTCTGTTGGAACGTTGTTCTTATGCCAAGAATCATGAATCTTATGCGAGTGTCTGTTGGAATTTCAACGCTCGAATTTCGAATAGTTTTAAGCTTTCGGATCGTAACGGTTGCACGGATGTAACGGTTGCCTCGAAAATTAATTCACTTCACGGTGTTAATTTCTCTTTATCGTTGAATTTATTTTCGTGGAAAGCGGCCATAGATTATTTTGTACAAAGAAGATTTATAAAATAATTTCTTCCTTATGTGGAATGCATGGAATATCCGTATGGCCATTTTTGGAAATTATTTTTTATACCATGTAAATAATTTTTCATAAATATACGAGTATTTGAAAATTTAAATTGTGTATTTTCTTTTATTAAATCGGTCGACTTTGAAGAATTAAATTGAACCAAGATTTTGCTAAATTAATTGATAAATTAATAACAAAATTGTGTAATAGATTTGATATATGGGACTAAAAGTTTGAATTATGTTTATTCTGAGGGTAGACTATCTGGTAACTATTACTTTACTGGCCAATCAGAGGGTATTGAAATGGTATTACCTTCCTGAAGTCTGGCTTGTGGTTGCGGCCTTGAGGTGAACCATTGGAAAATCATCCATTCTGGATCATCCCCCTAGTAAGTTGATATCGGTTGGCCCAGATGAAAACAAGATCGCCTATAAACCCAAACTTATCTCAAACTTCAGAAATTCAATAAATATGATGAAAAATATTTGTACGTTTATCTTTAAAATTAAATATTAACATTGCATCTCGAGGTTAATGAAATGAAAAATTAAAATTGTAATAACTGCATTATTTATTAGAGAGAAAAAGAGGGAATAAAAAAAAATAAATTGATATTCAAGAAGATATAAATAAATTTAAAATCTTTTTCTCACGTGGCCAAGCTTGATTCCGTACCAACAAATGCCCGCCAGAAAGGGACATAAATCCTTTGCAAATGTCATACGAAGATACCTAATCCATTTAATCTCCCGATGAAAAATCGTTCCACCCCCGACACTCGTTTCGCTTATCGCGTTATTATTCCTTATCCGCGTGTGTGCCCTCTTCTTGGATCATCTCCAAGGTCTCATCGACGCGGTGACTTATGACGACGTTTCTCGTTTCCCTTCAACCTGCGATTTCGCATTGAATTTCTATACGGTGAACCGTACACGATATATTCATCTCTCCTTCATGATATTTGTTGCTCCACGTTTCAACATTTAAAATTATTCCAAGTTCGAATTACATTTTTTTTCTGTATGTTGATATTTACATATAAAAAATATGAAATTTGATATATATATATTATGTATTTAAGTTTAAACGAAATTTCATAGACATAAATTTGTATCGTGTTTAATTTACAATTATATTTTAACTGTTGTTTCATAAACATTCACCGATACGAATATTACCTGGATGCATTTACGTTTTTAATTATTACCATTCAAATTAACGAAGACAATAATCATAATTTATAAATCGGATTAACTTGTACATTTTGCCATTTATATGTATGTAACAGAATATCACATGTTTAATACGATACTATCGTTATAACAAAATATAGAACAATTTTAAATTTCATTTCAATTAATCTTTCTAACAAAAACTAACTTCCATTTACTCGATTTTTTTAATAATAAAATTTAATAATAAAACTCTTTTATTTTCACATCGAAAAAATTTTCAACGGGCTATCATTTCTCCCCTCAAGCTTCCATTGAAAAAATATTTTCGAACCATCGAGTTTTCGCCCTTTGTTCACTCTCAAAAAATTCTCCATGATTCATCCCCCATCTATCCAAATTTGACAAAACCATCCTAAAGGAACAAAACCGTGCTCGTTTTCTCATATTTCAACGTCTCTCCTATTTATCAAACTTTCGTTTCTTCTCTCTTTTTTCCTTCTTTTCTTTCCATCTTATTTATTCACCCCCTTCGCGGCGGAATTTCCTCTCGGAACAACGTATCCAGGAAGTAGCCCGTTTTCTTTTTCCTCTCCCTCGTTTCTTCCCTCCCTGAATCGTCCATGCAGCAGCTCTCCAACGACGCAATTTTTCATCACTGTGAAAATAAAGCGGCGCTCCACACGGAACGACGAATTTGCTCGTCTTAATAAATCTCTCTCGGCCGTTCCACCCAGCCTTTTGTTTTCTTAGCTTTAATTTCAAGCCGCGTGTCCCCCGTTTTTCGGGATTCCTTTCTAAAATCGTGAGTATCCATACGGTGCAAGTGAACGATTTAATGCGATTCCAAACACCTTTCCTTCTCGATGGAGTCAGAGGCTCGATACGTGGCTCGTCTCGAGCTTAAGATAGTTCCCGTGTTGCCATCACTTGGCCCTTGTGTTGCGTGAAAGAGACACGTTTCTTCTCTAAACCAAATGTAATTGCATTCTCTTGTATGTAGTTGCCGATATATTATTCATTTACCGCTGGTGTCATGCTGGAGTCGATACACAAAATGGTAAGTGAAATGGGACGAGAGTGATGAAAGATGGATTGGTAATGGCTTTTCTTTCGTTGGAAACTTAAAAATGGGAAAATTTGTTTATTTTTAGACGATATAAAAATGAATTGGTGAGATTTCTCGATGAATGTACAATATAGATACTTGGTATATTTTTATTCTTTTATATATATTAATCATACTACGATAAAATGTAAATGCAAAATTGTATAATTCTTTTTTAACTTTTTTTTTTCTAAAAATATAATAAAGTTTATCCTCAAAATATCCGAAAAAGAAAATTATGAAAAGTATCTTTTGCTAGATAAATTTTGAAAAATAAAATAAATTGATTTACAAAAAACTGTCATAGTATAAGATAAGCAAATTAAACTATGTTTATAAGAATTTTCCCTTGTTACCTTAGATGCTCCTGTAAACGAAGCATGCTTCTTAAAACCGAAAGTATTATGTAAACTTTTGTATAGACTCCTATAACTATGCAATAGACTCCACTTGGCTTATTGGAGATTAAATTTTAAGAAGATACTCTTTGTCCTGGAATTTATGCATTATCTAAAAAACAATATTTAATAACGATTAAAGCATTTAAAATATTTCTATAAAAAGAGAAAATACAAAATTATCAAAATTATATAAAATGTACTTTATCACAAATATTATCAACATATATTGAAAATGAGAAAAACTTAAATTACATTCCATCTCTAAAACTATTATGCTCTAAAGTTCTAAAATTATTACATATAAAAAAAAAACAGAATCAAAAATAATTGAAATTCTCGAAACAAACCTAAATCAAATTCCATCGTTTCCTCGATCGTTTATATTATCAAAAATTTTTTTCGAGAGGAAAGAAACGAACCGAAGAATTAGAAGGAAAAAGAATTCATTCGCATTATTCAGTGCCAAAGTTTGCTAATATTATTCAACCACGTGTTCCCCTTGTCTATAATGTCTTGGAAAAGGGTTGGATGAGATTATCCGATTAGAGCCACGTCTAATCTCGTGAGCACGACACCGCGACAAGGAATATAGGGGTTGGTTGAGGATGAGTAAAAGTGAACCAACGCACATCCCTGTTCCAAAACGTCTCGAACTTTCGTATTTCGTATCCGTGTGACGGAATAAACGCGTACACACTCGCTCATATTCCTCCAAAGGTAGATTGCGAGCTGGTACGGTGCAATTATGCGGGGGCGTTTAAAGGCGAGTGCATGTTTCGTCGAGAGACACGATGTTTATTAACGAATGGGTGTAATGACCGATGAAGTTGGTGGATATCATCCCCAACTTTCGTTATTTGCTATCTCGATTGAGGATAATTGCGGGTCTTCAGAAACTGTGGTTTCAGAAATGAGGGATTCGAATTGCCATGTGGGCGGTGATGATGGCTTCGTGATAACCTTCGTTTTGTCTTCTTTCTGGAGAAACTTGAGAATACAAGGATGCGTGTAAATAATTAAACGAGTAGATAAGTAGATAATAATATGATTTGGATTTATTTCTTTTTTATTTTTTTGAGATACTTAATCATACTATTTATTTTGTATATAAGGAATTTTTATTAATAATGGAGAAGTTAATGCAAGAATGAATATTTATACGAAAATAAAAGAAAGATATTCGAATCGTAGAATTTTTTAAAGGAATAATTGTACGTGAGATAAAAAAAAAAGAAAAAGGAAGAAAAAAATTAACTGAATAAATTGGAATTTTAAATCTAGATTTCTGATGCATTGGGATATCGTCGTATGAATTAAATTACGTAACTGTTATTATACAAATTGTTGGTTAAAGTTGGTTAAAATTTAAATTGAGATACAGGAAAATATATATCTACTTCGAAAGAAAAAAAGATAAAATGTTGGATCGGAGTTTAAATCCGAGTTTTTCGCGTGTTAGGAAATTGCTGCGCCAATTAAGCTATGTAGGTTGCAATAACTTTTTTCTTAAAAAATAGATATACATTCACGCTGAATTTCCACTAGATTATCGAATCGTTGAACTAAATTTTAAATTCAAGCTTTTTATACCGTACAAATTTTATCGCGTTAGTTAATCTGTGTGCAATGGATTCATAAATTTCACTTTTGCATTTGATGTTTTAAAAAGTGGAAAAAGGAACATTATTATTCCCTTTCCCGTTTCCTGCTTAAAATTCCCAGATAATCTAAAATTCAAAGTTCCATTTTTATTAAAAAAATTTTAATACAAACATTTTTCCATTCACTCCAATAACAAACCTGTACACAAACTTTTTATATTATTCCAAAAAATTCGCACATTCTAATTATATTCTAATATATTCTAATTATACGTACCTTCTCCTTACCTGTTAAATTTTTATTCTCAGAAAACCCCCGAACAGTTCTCTCGATATCAATTTTCATCAACATCTCAATAATACAAAGAATATACTTGCAAAACATTCTCGCTGATTACCGATCTGCGCCGCAACAAGACTCCCTCGACTCGAGGATCCATTAATTAGCGTTAATATTCACGGGGTTGCCGTACCCCTGAACGATCTGCTTTGAAAACAATTTAATTAATCCCAGTCGAGGCGAGAGCTTCTTTCATTTCGTATCGTGCTTCATCTCTGTCTTTTTTTCCAATCTCTCCTCTTCCTCACCACCCCCTCCACCCTTCCATTCCGCGTGGCATTTTCCAAACGACACGGGCCACTGATACAAATATAATTCAACTTAATTCCCTGGACAGAGCTCACCGTTCACGACAGAGAACAAAATCTGTTTAATCAGTCCCACTTACTGCTTGATAAGGAATTAAGGGCAACGAGCGTTTCTCGAGGAAACAGAGAGTACGAAGCTTAACGTGAAACCAGCTCGCTTATTTCAGATCTACACTTTGGGATCTTTTTCACGAATATACATTGTTCCCTTTGTTTTAGCACGGGATTAATGTTACAATCATTTTGCCGTGTTAAGACCACGGAGATCAACGTTTGGAAAAGTAAATGTCGCGTAATACGATGTGTAAAATGAAGTTTGAAAGAATTAGTTTCCTAGTTTCCAACAATTCTATATGTCGAAAATGCATATGAATGATACGGATATAATATTATTACCCTTATTTTACAATCTTTTTCACTCACTCGAAATTAATTGGGCAAATATCTTTACGAGATCTTTGTCACGTACACCGGAAATCCAGAATACACTTCTCTTTCGCATGCTAATCTTAAGCATTCACTTTCTCGTATTTCCAACATTCAAACTCGCTGCTATAAGAATTCATATCAAACTTTCATTTCTATGGCGTAGGACGATAGAAGAGATAATCCAGTCAAGTATAGAAATTCATATCAAACTTCCATTTCCGCGATATAGAGAGCACAATGCAATGAAGATTGAGCATAGAGCATGCTCTAGTACGTTCACAACTTCTAGCCTCACATACATATATCAGCCTTTCAATTTGTCAGAAAAATTTTCCATTGAATTCCATCGAATGCTAATAAATATCCGAACATTTATACAATAGTTTATTCAAAATTAATATCTTTGTTGTAAATCTATTATTATTACAGACTCGAATCATTCGAGGAATAAAGGAGGTCGAAATTTTTTCTTCGTCTCCAGAAAAATTAATTATTCTCTCGACAGACAAACTTCTCCCTGAACGGATTCTGAATTTCATTCGCGAAATCTAAAAGCCGGAAGTCGAGAGGTGGTGGGAAGTTTTGAATATCGCGTCAGTATAATTCTTTTAATACGAATGAAATCGAGAAATTGCCAGAAACTTTTCGGTTCCTCCACCAGATATAAATACCCGAAACTGCCTTTGGAAATTAATAACAATCGAAGCTTTGTCGGATCACGTTTAATGCGGGCCTCAATTAAAATTCACGCTCGAGGCGATGGAATCGCCAGAGTGGAGGGCACGTGTGGACTAACAGGAATGATCAACAGCCGGGGTTATGCCCCTAGAACTTTGATTCCTATCCCTTATGACGGGAATGCGAAATCGATATCGAATATTACTTTTGGTGAATCGAATTTCATCAGTCTGAAACAATGTAGATTTAATTCTCTGCGGATGAAGCTTCCTCCTGATAAGAAAAATTTTGTAATTGACGATGAATTATAATTATTTTTTGATGGATGATTTATTATCAAGAAAAAGAACGAAAATTCTTACGGAGATAATCGAATAGATGGAACGTAATAACTTTTATTGATCTAAGTAATTATAATTATGGAAATTTCGTGCTACGTGAATCTACTGAAGATTTTCATCCTTCACTTTTACGTAATCAAGATGTGAAAATTATAAAGTCTCTTAATATTATAGGTTGTAATCAGAAAAATTATCAAAAGAGAAATAAATATTCTGTAGATTTTCATTAAACTTTTAATTCCATCTTTGCATGAATATACATAGATCTGTAAATTAGATGTATTCATACAATTTCTAGATGAAATCTTTGGCATAAAAAGAAAAAATCAAGAAAATAAAAGGATCAAATTTCTATTCAATCATCACGTTTATATTCGAACAAAATAAAAGGAATCAAGTTTTCTCGAATCTGAGTTATTACATTAATCAACTAACCCTCCACCATGTATTTTTTCTATACGAACAAATCCCAACAATGACGCATATCGCATAGTATTTCATTTCACCTTCATAAACAAGGTTTATAGCGTCGTATAAAACTTGTATCATCGTTGTCTACTTATTTTATTGTCTATGGAGGAAGAAAACAATGAATTTTTATGCGATCCGTTTGTATTTCCGCGACGAAACATTTCCGAGAAAATATTGCAAAAATATCCTGTTCAATCTTGAATTCTCTATGAGGATTACATGGAAGAATCTAATGTGGGTTAGATACGCACATGATAAATTTTACCACGACTTCTATCTTCTTAATTCGAGATGACTTGTATACCGAATGAAATTTTCTTAGGTTCAGATTTTTCAAATCTTGCAATTACAATAAAAATTACGGTTAAAAAATTAGTACTCAGAATCTTTAATATTTTTCGTATTCTTAGTAAAATTTAATTGTAAATTTTATTAATTATTAATACACACGTATTAATATCATATTATTTTTTATCATGTCCCATGGTTAAACATTTCTTCAATATGAATCCAATTAAGAATATCTGAAATTTAAAACATTTATATATACATCACCATATTAATGATTTAATATACAAAGAGAGGAAACTAATAAAAATAGTAATTAAATTGAGGCCATTAAAAGTATAAAAAAAATATTGAAAATCGTGTCACGAATCTTAATTTTTTAACCAGAAGTTACTTACTGTGAAAAAAGATTCAAAATAAATATTTCATATTTCTTGAACATTGAACATCGAATATACTGCATACTCATTAAAAACTTTACATTGTTTCTCATTATTTGTTTGCATCATCGTATCCTGTTTCACTGCATCTTGCTAACAATGATTTTCGTCTGAGTTGTTAACAATAACGAAGTAACGACCATCTTTCACAGAAGTGGGCAAACTCGAACAACTTCTTCGAAATTTTCTCAGTTCATGAATAAGATAATAAAAAGTAATACGGATGACAGTTTTTAGATTACGTTTCGAAGTGAAATAATTAAACGATGATAAGAGTTGTTGAAGAACAAATATAGATATATATATATTTCGAGAATTTTATGATGAAAGTGCCATCCAATCCGGGTAACAATATCTTTGTTTTGAGATAATAGGCCACGTGAAATTCTGTGGAGCGTAAACGATCGTTCCAGCAATTTCTATTTCTCTGCTCGATTTCACGAAAGAGGAATCGTAAATTGTTTCTAACTGAGGAAATCGGTTTTCCACACGATCGCTCTGAATCCAGGATATCATATGAGACTTCGATACGATCTAAGATTTCGATATCTTGTTTATACATTTTATTTCCTCCCTGTTAAAATAGATTTCATTATTTCTTTGATTACTTCTGTCCATATGCATATCATAATTGGAAACTTATTTTTATTATTTACAATCCTTGGTATAATAAGAAGTATTCTTATCTTTTGGAATAATCTTTTCAAAATTAGACCAAACTTAAATAAATTTTTTTAAAAATAAGATGGATTAATTTGAAATCGATTGATCCAGACACAAAGTATCGAAAGATGTAGTACAAATCTAAATAGACTTTAAAAATGAATTTCATTTCTGTCAAGGATTGTATAAATACAATAAATTTTTTATATTAATCAATTCAATTGAAATTACAGTCGTTTAATTATAGTCGTTACACTTCCATGAACAAATGAAATTTTCCATCGGATAATCGTACGTCAAAAAAGAATTCTCTCGTACTGTTTCGAGAGAAAAGCATACTGAAAACAGACGAAAGCGTGAAATGAATCGACTTGAGGTGGGTAAAATCGCGAAAACTGTCGTTTATTGGCAGCCCATCCGGATATTCACGCTCCATTACAGGAATAGACGTCTCTGTGGGTTATTACCGGTAAGTCGGTTACCTTGCGTCCTCGATGAATTCCCCGGAAAAGCTTCACGAAGCATTCTGTCGTGGGAATGCGTCCAACGTACTTCATCGAGGAATGCAACAAACCGAAGGAAATTCTGTTTTAACGAAGGGGTCATAGCTTGCATTCGTTCGAACAAGAGAAATGAAATCGTTTTGTAAAATAATTATCGTGACATCATTTAATTAAATTAATTTGCATTGATAATGAAATCGTTATACATCTGTGAGAAGTAACTTGACAAATTATTTTTCATTCAAGAAGACATATCGAACGAATCACGTTGACATAACTATTAAAATATATAAGATAATATTTTATTGATCTTTATGAATGGAATGTGAGAGTGATAAAAATTTCTAAATGATTTATCTTAACGAATCTTTTTGCAAACTTTATGAATTATTCGTGGTAATATTTTGCACTTGGAAATATTAATGTCAACTTCAATAGAAAGACTTACATTCCTATAATAACTTATACACACAACTGAAATGACAACTGAAAACTAAAAAATGAAATAATTCAATAAAAAATGAAGGAAAATTTTAATTAGAAAATAAGGAAACACTTTGCTGTATATCTTACCAAACGTCGATCAGGGAAACAATATCTACGAAGAAATCCTTAAAATCGAAATAATGAAACAGCTCAAATACATAAAAAGAATGATCAAGAATAAATAATCAGGAATAATGCAGAACCGAAATTCCATTCACTTCTCTTCAATTATTATTTCACGATGCACTTTAAATCCAACTCCATTAAATTCCCTTGATAAAACCTACTCCTCCTCCCTGTCCAAGAACACACACAATTCAGGACATTTTATTTTACCACTATAAATTTCTAAAACGTTTCAACACTTCTCAGACATACACACACACACACATATACGTACGCTCTCTCACGTTCGATATCTGCACGATGGAATCGATGGTTCATGGACGAGACACAATTCCACCGAGTTACGATCCACGATATTTTTCGAGCAAGAAAGAAAGAAAAAGAAAGAGAGGGAAGAAGTGGAGGGAGAATCGATCGCCGGATGGCTCGACGTTGAAGAGGCCACTTCCGGCCTCTTCTCGCGGGAAGAAACGCGTCGCGAACTGAAAGTTCCTGCCTCTGTGCAAAATGTCTCTGCGTAAAATGTTTTCGCTTCGTGTGCCTCGCTCTCGACTCGCAAACGCCGTTTTTCACTCGCTTCGTTCCTTATATTCGCCATTTTCTGTCGCGCCAAGAACCGCTCGAAACTTCCATGAGATCAGCAATTAAAAAATGTTAGAGACGGCGAGAACAGCTCGACGAGAGAAACGGTCGCTGAAAATAAAATATTTTTTATTGGTTAATTTTGATAATTTTTATCATTTGATAGAAAGATTTATATTGTTTAAGTTAATATCTGTTACCATAATATATTCAGTGATTGAAGTTTAAAATTTAAAAATATTATTATAATATTGGTTTAATTAATATCGACATTTATGATGAAGACATTGATAAATTGTTTTTTTATAAATTTAGAAAAAATTTTTTTACTTCGGTTTTATTCGATTTATCCCAGTATTTTTTTATTCTCCTTGTAATAAAAATTAAATAATAAAAGCATATCTAACTTTTTATATCTCTCAAAATCATATTTTCATTAATTAATAAATATCTTGCAGTTTCTGTATGATTTTTTATGTTGTTTATATCGAAAAATATAAACAAAACATGAAAATAACAGAAACAAAAATGCAATAAAATTATAATATCAAGTACGATGAATTTTAATTTTTTCCCCCATTTCATATCGAATAAATTGTACATAAATTATATACATCGAATCATCATTAAGCAAATTTATCATTCAAGTCGATTATCAACCATCTCTATAATCTTCATCAATATGAAGAACCAATTAATTAATCAATTAATCATCTCTTCGTTTCTTTTGCGTACTAATTATTCTGTTACAATATTTCATCCTACAATTATACGATTTTTCCAAGCATCCAATCGATATCGATTCATAGTATCAAGAACAGCAATTCACGCGATCGTTATAAAGCAGAATCCACTTGTATCTGTGCTCTCTTATATTCCTTTTTCCAACCTCTCGTCTCCTCTGTACCGAACGATGCGCTTTATACGCGAGCTATTCCACTCGAACCGCAGAGGAAACTCGTCACGGAAGTTTCCTTGGCACGATCGAGAATTTTGCACCCTTTGACACGCGGTGGAAGTAAGACACCCGTGGTGTCAGCGACATTCATCCTTTCAGACGACACGTTTTCCACGAATCAAGGCAATTTTCGGGGAAAAGACGAGTTTCCAGATTACTTTGTCATTCGTGCGATATTTCCACCTGAGGGATAAATGTATTGGATTGAATAATTAATAAATAATTAATAATAATTAATAATTAATAAATGGATTGAATATAATTGGCCAAATGTGAAAATTTATATCACTCGAAATATTTTTTTGAAAATATCACTTATATTATTTAAGAAAATTATTTCATTTAGAAGAAATTCGGACCGATATTCTCAAATCTCTTTGTAAAAATTTTATCTAAGAATTAAAAATATTTCTGTTATCAATCTTCCTTAACGAGGAAAAATTGTAATTATTTTTTCTTTTTTTATCACGAGAAATTCGAGCATCAAAACGAAAATCTGTCGACAAAAATGAATTTTTCGTTCAACAAATGTCAGGGCCAATTGTTGAAGTGTCCAAATGTTGTTTCATCATTTTAGAATTGGTTTTGCAATACTCGTATCTCATTCGTTCACGCGAATTCTACTTATTCGGATCCACACCTCATCGGTTTTCCGATTATAATAAAACCTATAAATGTCACACTTTTTGATAAACGGAATATTCCTGTGAAATTTTCGAAATGATCGAGAATTCAGTTATCATTGGGCCAATCGAGCGACGTCAACGAGAATGAAAAAGACTTGATTGACGATTTATCGATTCTGAATTCGAAAGATATATATCTTTTGAATTATACATTTCGACGTTGAAATCTTTTTCATAATATTTTTTCAAACATGCAAATTTGAATAAAAAGGTATCTTAATGCTTCAAAATTTAGAAATTTTGCATTTAAAATTAAAAGATTTAAGTCCTTTTTTCATTTCATCATCATATGCATAATCGATTCTTTCTCGTTTTTCATTTTTCACGAGAGAATACAATTTTAAAATATTTCAATATCTCACGAAACAATCCCATATTTTTATTAAAAAGCTGTATAGGATTTCATTATACGATAAAAAAAAATACTATTTTCTGGAAACAATATTAAATTATTGACATATTAATTCGAAATTGTAAAGGAAATAATAAAAAATTTTATATACAAAATACAAAAGATTACTAAAAAAAAAAACAATGTAAAATTCTAAAGTAGTATTAACAATTCATTAGAATTCATTAAAGAGTTCAAAATACCACAATAAAAATAATAACAAAACATTTTATTTCAAATATTAATACAACAAAGGCAAACTCTTAGAAAGCAACATTTCAACAATTTAAATGAAAAAGCGGAGAATTCTGTATTCGATCAAAAAAGAGCAATGTCCAAAACCGTAAATTACATTGCATTTCCGCCAGTCGACCGCCAATTTTATTCTCTTCCTGGAAAATAAAGGGACGATATTGCCAAAAGAGTACGACAAGATATCTCTTGTCTCGAAGAAAGAATTTGGTCGAGCGAATATTTAAAAGTTCCTCGACGTCGTCGTCGTCGTCGTCGTCGTCTCGTCTCGTCTCGTCTTGAGTCTCAGTCTCGAGACGAATTTTGTCGGGACAATTGTTGAAACGAGCCGTGTTGATTCGAATTAAACACGGTTTGGACAAAGGGGTGTGAGTGAAAAGAATGGTGAAAAGTGGCGCGAAACAGATGGAGAGGAAGGGGTAGTTGTATTGTGGCGAAGGAGTGAAGTTGATTGATTCACCGCTTCCGTTTCAGATGTCGAAAGAGACGTTGTTGCCTTTGCTTTGAGAAAATGCATTAATCTGAATTATCAGGCGGAAACAGAGGGATAAGTTACTGTAACACGCGGCAATCCGTTTATTCTGAGTCTTGGGATAATTTAAAATGAAAGAAGGAAATTAGCCTGGTTCCTCGCTGCTTTTATTCTTTACTTTTTCTTGGTGGAAGCGTTGAAAAGATAGATAATTATGGGAGGAAAGGCATGAATAAGGTTAGACATTGATGTATTATTGATATCGTTAAGTTTTTGATTAATTATAATCCATTGATAATTCTATATAAACTTCTTACAAGAGAGATTAAGTTGGGTAGATAGATTAGATAGCTTCCTTTTTATTTTCTGAAAGATATAAATGAGATTATACATTAATCTATTATTATTCTTAAATTTATGATTAATCATAATTCGTGGATAATTCTATATTTAATCATTTAAGTCGTTTAATATTTCTCAGATTAAATA
This sequence comes from Apis mellifera, assembly GCF_003254395.2. Taxonomy (NCBI): domain Eukaryota; kingdom Metazoa; phylum Arthropoda; class Insecta; order Hymenoptera; family Apidae; genus Apis; species Apis mellifera. The sequence continues at coordinate 17,294,172 of NC_037638.1, forward strand.
AAGAATAACTGTATTTATCATAAGAAGATACACGAGGTTTTAACAAAATTAATAATAGTTTCCATTAAGATAGAAATCTATTATATTTTCATATCAGTGTATCTTTTTATAATAATTTATATATAATTAGATACACGATAAAATCAATAATTCTGCTAATACATCTATAGATAGATAATTACAAATCCCAAAATAATTCTAACATAAATGAAATCCAATACTGATATCCAACTGATTAAACATCAAAAGTTTACCATTCGATAATTATGAAAATATCAAAGAGAATTCTCGAAACGTGCCAATTGTATAGATTAATTCGATACACAACCAAAAATCGTTAAACAATCGGTTCTAGAGAAGCATTGATACACGATGGAATTCATTTTTGGCATTGGTCACGCGATCCAATGTCTCTTTGCTCGGATTTTCCGAACAAATGGGGACCGAGTTTCTCAGTCGCGCACCTGGAGTTCGGCTGAAAGTGCATCGACTCGGATTTAATCGATATCGGTGAACTGCATTTCTTTCCCCTTCGTGAGCAATACAAACGGCTCTGCAGGAAAATTGATGACGCGAATATTCAGTGGAATACCTTTTCCATCGGTCGTTTGCGAAACAGGAGGGGAAATAGGGTAATGAGAATGTTTGTTAGCCTGAAAAGTAAAAAATACTAGTTGAGAATTGGAAAAGAAAAAAAAAAAAGAAAGAAAGAAAGAAATGACGAAATTTCTGAGTACTGAATAAGTGAATAATTCTTGATACGATTTATAATAAAATTTAATTATATTTGTTAATCATCATTTGTTAATCGAGGATTTTATTTAAAAACTCTAAATAAATTTCGAATATTTGTCAATTTTATAAATTATTCGATAAATATTAATTAATGCGTTTGATGTAACTTGTATTCCATTGCTTTGATTAGTTGTAACATTAACAGTTATTCCATTTGTAATTAGAACAATTATTGAAATTATTATAGATTGAAAGAATTTCCAATTTAATTGTTTCAATTGAAAAAATTGCTTTTATAGCTGGAATCAATTTGAACAGCAGTTTATAATTGGAAAATATTCGCTTCAATGATGAAAAAATTTTCAATTTTTCAGAGATTAATTTATCGAGGAGATACACGAGTTTCTGTGGAATGTAAAAATAGTAATGGTAAAATTTTAATCGCGAATATTTATCGTTATCGTTATAATTTACAAACGAAACGCGTTATGGATAATATTTAAATTAAATAGATTATCATTTATTGCTAAAAACAATTCGTTAATATGTCTTTTAAATATTTTATTTATATTTTTATTATACTGCGTAATGAAACAGTGATGAAAAGTTACGTAAATTTGAAATTTCTAATTTCTTAAAAAAATATTCTCTGTCTATTATTCTTTTATCATTTTTCACATTATTTTTTTTTCGATTTTTAAATTATCGAGATATATAAATTTTATGTAATTATATGTATATTTCAATTAATGTTAAACAATCCGATTATTTGCAGTTTCATTTAATTTAATCGTGAAATTACGAGAGGAGAAAGGAGAACAATCCAATACGGTGAGAATTATTTTACAGAAAATTTTTATATCTCTCGTTGCACTGTTTGATTACGTTCACCAGAGAAGTGTTTATGAAAACCTGTTGTTTGTAATCGAGTTATACAACATTGTGTTTTTTCAGTTGCTGGTCTGATGAATATTCTATAAAAGAATAAACAGATATCCATTTACGTATTCCCACATCTGGTGTATATGTTTACCCTCTTTTCAAACGAAAATCTTGCAATCAATATTTTATCAATATTTATATATTCTGAAAAGAAAATAATATTTTTCATCGAAATGAAAAAAAAATCCAAAATGATAAATTAATAATCATTGTACATATTCATATATTGTAATATATTTAATGTTCTACTATTTATAATTTTAATATCTAAAAAATTAGTTTTCTTATTAAATTAATAATCAATTGATCATAAATTAATCTTAATGTTGAATTAATAATATTCTCAAATGAATTTTATCATTATTTTTGGTGAAAATTTTTATGAGATTTAATTTTGTCAAAAATTACTCTTACATTTTTACATAATATATCCCAAAATATATTACAATAAGTTATTGCTAAAATATACATCATGTAATTCCATTAAGTATCCATTATCTAAATTATGGATAATTTCATAATAAATAGGAAATAGAAAGATTAAATTCCATTTACAAATTTACCAAAATTACCAAAAAAATGTTCCATATAAAAGTATCTTCTTGGTATCTTCTTCACTATCACTGTTTAAAAATAAATATTTTGATTATATTAATTTTACATAATATGATAAAAATATAGAAAAAATTAGATTTGTAAATAATCATTCTATTGATGCATAATCATCTTTGAGGAATATAAAAAAATTCCAATTAAAAATTAATAATCAATCATAAAGAAACTAGAATATCACACATATGTAAATGATGTGTCAATAATTTCTGAAATATTTTAGGTTTCTATTAAATCTAATAGATAATTCTAAAATTAAATTTCGAAGAAGATTGTTTTATATTAAAATTATTCCTCCAAGTATTGCAATTCCAAATAAAATCTCTGTATAAAAAAATAATTTGATTTCTTCGAAAAGTATCTTACCTTTTATTTCAGAGAAATTCAAGCAGGATCTTCAAATGTAGTAGATAAAACTAACCCTTCAATCGTAGAAAGAGGGTGAATGAGGTAGCTGCAACGGATCATCGAGTTCTGAAAACTTGGCATCGTTTTCAGTTGTTCCAACAAAAGATGGTTGTATCTCGTAAGGAGTTCGAAATATATGTCTTCCAATTTCTCTTACAATAAGGTGTGATCGAATTTCGTTGCGAAATATAAACAGAAGATAATATTTTCTTAATTCGATTACATAATTCAATTATTATCAACTGCAACTGCATACATCTGTTGAATATAATCACATGTATTATACATTGGAGTAAAAGATAAATTTAATGAATTAATAAAAAGATAAACAGAAAAATTATTTTGAATTAAAAATTGAAAATCTTGAATACGTAATGAAAAGCATAATGTATCTATTGTTCAGTGAAAAATTGTCAATAATGAAAATTTTTTAATTAAACTCTTGAAAAATTTATCGATATCTTTAGAATTGATTGAATTTTACAAATGTTTTAAAAAGATCTTTATAAACGTGAATATTTTTGAATTTTAAATTTGGCTTATTCAATTTTGTGTATATTTTTAATACTAATTGTAGTGTATAAGTTTAATTTATCAAAATTTGTTGCAAATGAAAATGTTTGCTCTTTATTTCAAAATATATATAAATATAATAAATAAATGGAAATGATTGAAATTAATTCAACGATGCCATTGCAGATTATTCGCTAACATTACGTACTATTCGTTCATTATAAGTTTACGTAAAATTCAACAATTATACTCTTCGATAAAGAAGTAAAATTCAAAATTTAAAATCGACACGTTTCACGAGAAAAGTCGATTATTAATTAACATTATCGTTAAAAATCCAATGACGAAAGAGTCACTTCAGATTCAATCGTTTACAATTCAGCCTGAAACTAAATTAATTTTTCATTTTAATGTACAGTTTTCCATATCTTGTAATTTTCTACAGAATAATACAGTTATTCTCACGTTTAAAATAAATTTCGTTTATCACTATATTAAATTGAATAAGTTTTTTCTTTTGAAACATGTTTAATATTTAATGTCTAATATTTATTTAACATAAACATTCATACTATACATGCTATACTGCTGTTTACCATAAAATCCATCAAATTTCTTTTAATCTTAACTTTTCTTAATTCAGAATTTATGTTAAAGAAAAGTCTACGATTTGATAGTTTTAAGATCTGCAATTCAATTGTTTAAAATTAGCAAAAACAAATGAAAACGATTATTTCAAGATTTATATCAACTTACTACGGGATTTCCTCGCATCTTTTACGAGAAGGAACTACTCAATCCCACAGTATACGATTAAACAACACCGCGGCGTTTGTAGACATTTACACCGCGGCGTTCAGTATCCCCTCCGATCGAAGGGATGCTTTGCTAATCCGGTGGTAAGCTTTCGTTTCGAGTACCCTTTAAAGCTCGGATTAACCAGTGAGCAAATTAACTCGGGGTTAACTTTGGCATCGTTTGATTGATGGCACGCAAATCGGCAAGGAAACTTCGTTGTATCGCGAATCGAAAATCGTTGAAATTGAGGTGAAATCTCGTTTTTTTAATTCGTTTAAAGATCAAACAGTAAAATGACACGCAGAATATCTGTGAAAAAAATATAAATATTATTAAATTAATAATTTTTTAATAATATTTTCAAATTATTAATATATATAGATAATTTTTCTGTCGTTTAAATTACTTTTTATTCTTTTTATTTACCATGTTGGACAAGCTGTCATTCCGTTAATTAACGTCAAGTGTTTTTCATAGAGAAGTGACGTTAAAATTCACTGAAGAACGAAGAATATTTTGACGCGACATTTTAATTAAATTCGTATAATTATGTTGATAAGGTGATTGATAACAGTGCTATTGTTTCCTGTAATAAAGTAATAGATTTTGTTTGTTATTATTTCATTTCTGTGATGGTGGTATATTAAGTTGTTATAATAAATGAATAAAAGCATTTAAAAATTTAGTGACTAAATATAACATTAAATAATTTTTCCATTATTAAATAAATGACATTATTAAATAACATATGTACATAAAATTAATAGAATTTCGAAAAGTTTAAATTAAACAAAATCTGTTATTAATATTTAAAAATTAACAAAAGTTTTCTAATAAAAATCAATTAAATTTTTTTTTCGCATTGCACAATAGATGTTCGTTGCACAATGATCAATTCATTTAACAACGAAAAGATTAAATTCCATTCATCGAAAATATATTTATTCATTTGATAAGAAAACTATTCATACTCACTTGTAAAAATGAAATATTCAATTTTCAAATCGACACATAAATATCCAGAAATCAAATCATTAAAATTTTCATTTCAATTCACTTTATCCTCGATCATCGTCACGATGATGCAATAGATGCTATCTTAGACGATGCAGAACAAAATGGCCTCGTTGGTTCCAAGAGGATCTAAACTCCCGACTGAATAAACAACATTGAAATTCAACGTCTCTTTCTTTCCCCCTCCCCTATTTCCTACGCTTTTGCGCTTCTGCATCTCTTTTCTTCGAAGCTCTGGAATAGAAATTCGGTGCTGTCTCGCAGCTTGACCCGCGAAAACGGCAGGATGCACTTGAAATAAGAGGTTAGAGGGAGGATGAAATCGTGGCGCAGCCGGAAAATACGCTCGCGATAAATGTGCCGCCCTATGTATTTACATCTTGCCTGGCAGGTTTATGGTTGAACGGAAACAGAAATATACACGGCACACCCTGGCAGGGATGGTTGAACATTCTGCCTCGTTCGCCTGGTTCTCTGGTTGCGTTTTTAGTTTAGGTTTTTTTTATTATACCGTGATTGATGGTTTGATTTTCCGAATTTCTAGATTTTTCTCTCTCGTCAAACGAGAAATTGTGGCGAGAATGATACACGAGAAAGGGATTCGGGAAGAACCGTTGATGTTGTGTGCTAAGTTTGTTGTTACAAGTTGTTTATTGGATCCCAATTTCTGGTAAAAGTTCTTGAAGCAATTGATTTTCGTGTCTCAAATAACTATTATTATTATTTTGAAGCTTTAGAAAATGGATTAGTTTGGATCCTTTGCGAATAGAATATTTTCTAGCGATTTATAAAAAGAAAATAAAATGTAAATAACTCACAAATGTCACAGATTCCATTGGATGTTACGTTAATTTTCACAAAAGCCGGAAGACCACGCATCTGCCTCGAAAAGTCAAACTACGCCGTGGACACGTGGAACCTTTTCGGTTGTCGTCTTAACGTCGAATACGTGATTCGAATAGCGAATACCATTCAACATCGACGAACTCAAATACGTGACGTAGGTTGCGTTGCATCGGGTGCATTTTGAGGATGCAGTGTACTACAATGGCCACACTATGTAAAATATTTTTGCCCACTATCGTTGCTCCAAGTATATTCCAAAATTCAGAATCACAGAAGGAATCAGAGTGCGATCGATATGTGTACGATCTCATGCGCGTTCCATCGTGGACTAGAGAATAGAAGTATAAATTCAATATATAGAAATGGTTAGAAATGTGTATAGAGATTACAGTGTGGACAAGATTATATATTTCGGTATACAGAATATAATTCTAGGAAATTGTGAAAGCGATTTATTCTAAGAAATTGAGAAACGATGATAAATGGAATGTTTATTGTATTTATTACGATAGCTATATGAAACATGTACTTCATTTATGGAATAAATGATAGAAGATAATAATTTAAAATATTGGAATATTCCAATTATTTTGTTATTTTTATTCTGAAAATAAAATATAAAGTTTTATGTTCGGATAAAAATATATTATTTTCGGATTATTTTTGTTTTTATTGAAGTTTAATACTTTCAAATAACAATGAGATAATTCATATTTCTGACGAATTGTAATATATCTAAATTATTATAAGAAAGATTGTCTCAATTTCAATAAAAAGTTATTTTGATTTAAAAAATTTGCGATTAAACATGCTTGCAAATAGAGAAATAGGATCGTTCTTTATTAAAAGTTTTTCCGTTTGAATATCTTCGATTTTATTCCTCTTTGAGAGGTATTTCACCGTAATTTTATAGATCTTTTTTTATCGAGAAATCGAAAAAAGAAATTGAACACTAAGAGAAGAGAAACGTAGTGGACAGTTTTCACATCGGGATCAAGTGGAATCATTAATTTCCAAGCATCGAGCGAAATAAAAGTCTGGAGTTAAAAGCATTACGAGATGCTTTGGGGAAAAATTTACAAAGGCACATTTTGTACTGTAGAAATTTATTTCAGGAATGGTTACATGCTATCGACAGTATAAAGTAATGATCACTTCAAAGAGAGCTTAATCCTCTTGATTCTTTTTCACTAGTCTATTCGACTGTTCATCGATATTTCTACTTTTCCACTGATTTTAATATATCTAATATCTATTGTATCTCTGTTATTTATTTTCTATTTGTAATTTCTTTTTCAATATACGATAACTCAATTTTTAAATATCTTTAAATGATTATTATTTCGATTAACTTTATACATTTTATAACTTTTTATGATTATTAGCATAATATAAAAAAGAAAAAATTTCAAGCTTGGAAAGAAAGAAGCAAAAAAAAAGATAATTTCAGAATTTTTTGTGTTGGAATAAAACGAGACAAAGAATAGCGAGATTAAAATCTTTAAAAAGTGTGGGCATTGTTCGTTGTTGCTTGTTTTCCCGCTTTTATTAATCGTAATGTCGAAATAGGAAAAAAAAAAAGAAGAAATAGTTTGGTATAAGTGGTTGTTTGAAAAGAGCACGAGAAAGGGAATGAATTTCTTTGTGCGGTTATTTAAAATTCTCGAAAATATGAAAATTGCACGTTCTCTCATAGAGTATTCTCTAAGACTATCGTAAAAAGGGAAACGAATATGCGATATTAAAGAAGTATGTAGCCACTTGAGGCGGAAATCGTGCATAAAATAAAATTGCGCAAACAGCTAAAAATATATTTTTATACGATAAAAAGCTCTATCTCTACCTTTAAAAAAAAGAGATTCCTACAAATGAATTGAAATTAAATTTATTACACATTTAAAATTTTCAAACACAATACTAATTATATAAAATATAAGAAAGATAAAAATTGCAAATAAAGAATCTCAAAATCCAATAGATTTTTTCTTTATAGCGGCAACTGTGATTTATAATTTTTTCTATTTAATATAACTAAGAAACCATTAAAGAATATCAAATCCTTTTCGAAACTGATTCCAAGAAAAATATAAATACTACAAATCAAAATAAAATAAACAGATAAATAAAATGACAAATCGAAATTCCCTTGGAAGAAAAATTCCTCGTCGATCGTTTCTAACGTTGTCTAAGATAAATCCTCGGGATCGCTGAAGATGGATCACGATCTCATAGGGCAGAAAAGCGATTCCACGGGCGGGCCACGTTCGTCTGCGGCTTTCGCCCTACGAATGCGGTATCTTTCACGTGTCCGATCTTTCCTCCATCCCCTTGGCACACTTGTAAAGAGCGTGTGGAGTTAATGAGACGGAAGAACGAGCGGCGCGATATTGCAAGTTTGAGAAATGGCCTCATAAAGGCGTTACACCGCCGTTGAAACTCGAGGCGAGGCATGGCCAAGGATTGAAACGTTCACGGGACAAAAAATCGCTGTCATGAGCTCCCAGAGACGTACGATCGCGCTTCGCGTAATTACACGTTGGTAATCTCGCCGAGGTTTACAACGTGTATTAAAAAACTAAACGGGCGATGGTCGGGGATCTGGTAGCATTGGAAGTCGTTGATCCTTGCTTTTAGCTTTTGGTGGGGCGAAACGAAGTGATTTGTGATTTTTGTAATATATGTTCAAGTTGTGGTTTTTGTAATATATGTCTAGGGAATTATTCAGGATATATGAGTATTGTATTTTGGACGAAGAAATTGCGAATATTTAAAAGTAGTAATTGAGAAATATTTGTTTCAATGGTGGAAAGTAGATTAACATATAAGCGTGAGATTTTTTTGTAATTCATGTCTAGAGTATATGGGCGTTATACATGTATCATTTCTGGATGAAGAAATTATGAGCAGAAAACTTTTATATAACTTGAGAAATATCAATCTTATTTTGTGATGGAAAGTTTTAGAAATTGGAAACTTAATCTTAGTAAAATTCTTAAACGTAGAAATTCAAACTAAAAAATTTGCATTGAATATCCAAAACTTTTAAATCTTTCTTTAATCCTCGAATTCATAAATTTTAATCCAGAAACTTGAACTTCTGACATTAAACGATTCAATTTCAAATATCAAAATCAAAGGTATAACCACGAACTTTTCGACATTCGACAAAATGAAATCCTAATTGCACCAACCTGGATTATTTTCATCCCCTGGAAACTATTCTCCCGATAATCTTTCCAAAACCCCATTCGAAATTTGTTAACGACACGTTGTCTGCGCAAGGATCGCAAGTCGACAAAAGCCATCTCGTAATTTATTCCGACGTCGGCGCAATTAGACGTTCGACAGCAACGAAATTTACTTTTCTCCCGCATAAACGAAATTACCGTTTCGAGAGGCGTCGTGGAACGAGCGATATCCACGTTTCACCGCAACTTCGCCAACCTTTCGCGAAGCAACGGCAACAAGAGGGAGAGAGGGGCGGTAGAAGGATGGCGGATGATGTTCCTCGAAGAGCACTCGTCTGGATCCTATCGTGAATTATCGGGTTCGCTGGTTCGACCTCGATCTTCATCGGATCTCATCCTCTATAGCCGAAAACCCAGCAAATTTCGCACGTCTGCTCGCCCCTTTCATGTGGTCCACGCGAGAATTCCGCAAGCAATCAGAAAATTTCCTCGCATCTCCCCTGTTCCCTGCGCTCAATTAAGAGAGGGTCTATTATAAGTTGTGTAAAAGTTGTGAGCGTGGCTTTCGAGGTATTTGAATAGTCCTTTTAAATGGTTGGTTTCATGTTTCACGTATATTAATACATATATTTACGTGTTTATTTAAAAATACGGAACGGAGAAATGATACAATTTATAAATAGAATGGAATAACGATTCGTTTCTTATATATAAATATGATTGATTTTAATATTTTGAATATTGAAAAATGAAGATTGATTGAATTTAATTTTTTTGTGAAAATATTTTGTCAAGGATATAAGCAGATATAAAAAATGATGATGTACAGTATTGATAAAATCGATAAAGAATTTTTGTCTTATTTTTTAATATTATTATGACGATGAAACGTATTATTAACAAAAGTTTTTCTATTTTTTTTTTTTCATGCATTTCCCTTGGACCTTGGAATTCCATTGGTTATTCCTGACAATCTTGGTGATGATGGTGGTGATCGCAATAATGACACCTTTAACAATCCGCATGGTAACAACGGCACGCTGATTAACTCTGGTGATGGTGACCACGATAACACGGTGGCTCGTCGTACTGATGGTGACCACAATGCCTGGTACACCGTGGTGACGGTGACAACAATGACACGTTAATAAATCATGGTGATGGTGACCGCATTGGCATGCTAACAAACCACGTTCACTGTGGCCACACTAACGTTTTGTTGGACATCTTGTTGGACCAACGACTTAATCGCTCCTCGTAATGTATCCCTTGAAAATCCCTTTTTAAATATACCACGTTTCATATCGTTTCGCCTAATTTCTTTAATTCTTTTTTGACTATTTATCAATCACCAATTTTTATCGTTGTGTTTATTTTTTAATATAATAAATAAATTTTTTTTTAAATTTTCCACGCGTCTCGCTATTCTTTATTAAATATCATCGAAACGCTTCCAAATATATCCTTAAAATTTATCCTTACATAAATAACTTTAAAACAAATCGACACTTTCCCCATCACCTTTCATCGATGAAACATGGTAACATGCGCGGTTCCCTATGCAAACTTGCCATCGAATTCTGCAAACGTGTTGTTCCTCCCGACTCTCGTGTATCTCGCGTGTAAACGAAACGACACCGCTTTCGCGGATGTCATCGATACATCGTCGCTCAACCGATCCTCGATTGATCCACTCGTTAATTACCGCGAATCCCCCGAAACTGATCACCGTTGCGGCGACACTGTTACGGGTCATCGATCGATTCACGTTTCTCGCGCTTCCTTCCTTCCGGTTCTCCCTCTGAATTTCGCCTCTCTTCCGCACTATCTCTCGTTCTTGTATTTGTTCACTCGACACTTTCATCCCTCTACTCTATTTTTCTTATTTCCTTTTTATTTATTTATCTATTTATTTTTATTGAAATATCGCGTAATGTGCTCTCTCTCTTTTATTTTTAATCTTCTTTTTGCTTCATATATATTGCGGCGATTACTTTGATTACTCGATATCACTGCTATTATTATGTATTAATCAATTTAATTAAATGATAATTCAATATGAATTCAATATGTTCATCTTTGATCGAATTGTTTTTTTTTTAATATTTTGCTTTTCATATTCATCTCCTTGTCGATCATGTTTTTATAACGTTCTAAATTTTTGCTTGAATCGGATAAATTGCGATTTTTAACGCAACAGCCTTGTTATTAGGCACTTTGAAGACCTACCAGCGAGCAGCCTGCGACGAAGAATCGATGACGCTCAAGTGTCCACTAGGTACCACCATCTCCATCGTTCTGGCTCAATATGGAAGAGCGGGACCAAATGGTACCGACAGATGCAATACCTATTCAGAACCATCGATGTATCTCGGGGACAGACAAACGAATCAGACTTGCATCTGGCCTCAGTCGCTACAGGTATGTGTCTAGAAAACAATTTCTCGATAATTAACATATTGTTTTTCATATTGATCTTGATGAGAATATTACTTTTCACAAGAAGGAAAGACAATCTTTCCTTTATAATCTGTTTTAACAGATTAACTTGGATATTGAAGGAAAAAAAGAAAATTATTCGTAGTAAATATTCATAAAATTGAAGTGATGCTAGATACTAATTCAGATAATAATAATTCTTGGCAGAAATTATTCAATCACTTTAAAATCTATAGATTTTTATACCTTTCGCCTGAGAAAAAGAAATTTTAATATTTATTTCGCGATTAATTTTTCCAAAATCTTTTTTACACGTCATATAAAAAATTAATTCTTTTAATTTAAAATGTATTATTATATTATAGACGAAAATACACAAGAAAAACATTCACTATAAAAATGAACTTCCATATGAATCTGTCTATTATATTTTTTCCATATTCGTGAAACTTTGCAAAGTATTAAGAGTAGAGACATCGTAAAAAAAAGATTCGGTCTCTCGAAGTTGAAAGAGTTTCTTCGTGAAACTTTTTCCGCCATCTTATATTTATTAGATCCTTGCGAAATCCTGATTTCTAATTCAAGGTAGAAAGACGATTGCATTGACACTCAAGATCTTTTTCCAGAAGAAGAAGGGATCAAGGCGGAAATAATCGTAAATCGAATCCACTTTGACCGGTTAACCATTTCAACCCTCGTAACTTGTACTTAACTCTCGTAGCCTTGCATCCTTGCAAAGATTTCCAGCAAAAAGAAACCCTTTCAACTTTTGGATTTCGTTTCAGATTTTAGTGACTTTGAATATCTTTACTGTTAAGTTTCGGTTTTAGATCTTATTTCTTCTCCCCTTTTGTTGATCACTTTCTTCGATATCGATCGAGGATTTCTTAGATTGATTTCGTGACGAATTATACTTAGTTTAAGCGTTTTTCTTAGGTCTTGGTGGTTTTTTAGCGCGATATAACGGACAGGCGAAGAAGTGAATTTGAAATCGAGGAGAGGATAAAGAAATCGAGGACAGGAAACAAAGAAATTGAAAAGAGGAGACAAAAATGTCGAGGATTTGTAAATATCTTGACAAACGACAGAATAGGATATTCGTAAAAGTGATACGAAAGTAAAAGTCTGTATAATTTTTTTAATAAAATGCATTTTAAAAGATAAAGAACACGTTATGTTCATGATCCGTGTATACACGGGAAGCATATCCTAGATTTATTTTCTGTGAAGGATAAAATTTTAATTATTCCATTATTTTGTTTTCAACAAATAATATTTTTAAAAGCGTATCAACTTTATTAAACAATTTATTATCGTTTTTCTCGAATTTCATTATGCTTGAAATGATCTGTTGCACAGTATGGACAAAATATGGTTGCAGCAGAAGATGAATCTTATTTTCAAGGAAAGTTTGTTACAATAAGTTAATATTGAAGAATGAACATCACGGAAGAATCTCAAGAATTCGACGTATAATTACTTCTCGTTATCTTGTTTTATGTCGTAAGCATTGCATTTTCGAGTCAACAACATCTTGATCGCCTTGTTTACGGAAGTGCGCAATAACTACTTTTAAAGTTTTTAAGATCATTCTATGACAGGAATATTTGTAATTTTTAAATTGAATAATATTATTTACATTCACTTTAGATTCCACAAATTATATCTCTCGTCTTTTGATATAAACCATCCTTGCAAAATATTTTCTTGTAAGGATATATATATATTTATATTCCTCGCACTTCTCAAGATTAACGAAATAAATTTCTGTCGTACGTGCAAAATGCAAACATTTCGCGTTCGCGGGAAGGCTCGCATTTCAGGCTGCATTTTCTTCCATCTCGAGTAAGTTGGTCGGCAGCAAACTCGACGAAACAGCGGAGTGTCGTTTTCAGGTCAGTTGTCATTATCTTTTCGAACGTGTATTTTAAATGACGGCCATCTCCTTGCACCTTTTTCGTTCAATTTCACTCCGCTCTGTTTCACTCGGGACGAGACTCACGATTCCACGATTTCCCACTGAATTTCCACGGAAAACGAATCTCCAATTTCGACACCTTAATCGACCAATTTTCGTGAATCGAAACAAAATAAGAATCTTACCAATTGTATAACTTTTATTTAATTATTCGATCAAACTTAAATATATTTTTATCTTTTATTTATTTATTTGTACGACTTGAACACGTATCGAGATCAACATAAAAAATTCTTGTAATAAAATAAAGTTAAAATTGGAATCAAAGAAGAAATTTTGATGACCAAGAAACAGATTATTTCGATTTGTTGGAGCAATCCCTTTTCGCTAGAATGATTTCGGATGGGAATTATAAAATTTTCGCGGTTATCCCATTATAAGGGCGTAATTTGTAGGTTGGTTAGGATAACAGAGATTAGCAAGACGAAACAGAACGCCAGGTTTTGCAGTCGCTTGCAAAATCCTGTTTGTTTCCGTGCAATTAACTGCAACGTGGAACGAATTTCGCGTGAGGATTTGCGGTTGCATTCGATTTGCGACGTTGATTAGGGTAAATTATGCAGAGTATATTAGTACTGTGTAATTATCGAAGGTTTGTCGAGTTGATAATGATTTGCGTTAGATTTTCAAAAAAACTGCATACGATGAATCATATACGATGTATCATTCTTTTTGTATTATAAGATTAAAGAAGGTAAATCTTTGAAGGAAAAAAGAAAGGAAATGGAAAATAGAAAATATCTTTCTATATTCTATTTTATGTAATATATATTATATAGGATTAAAAAGTTTGTTAATTTGTGTAATTTCATCCCCTTCATACACACACATAGATAGATGATAAGTTGTATCGATGAAACTACAATGAAAATTCATACTGTGATATTCAATGGTCAGGAAAGTGGCACGAGGATTTCGTATTACACGTTTCCATTGCTCTGGAAACTAGCCATTGTGTGATTCTTAGTGGTGAAGAAACTAAATAAAATTGCTCCTTTTATTTTATCAATGATCTCTTTCTCTTTTGCACTTATCATTAAATATATTCTCTTTCAAATTATTTTCCTCATCAAAACATTATTATTTTCACTTAATAACTTTTAACATTATATAATGAAAAATAATAAATATTATTATTCATGTATATCTGATTTTATTTTAACTTCTATAACTCTTCTTATAATAATCATATCATTATTTATAAATTCAAAGATTGGCCATTCATCAAAAGAATGAAATCATCCTAATTTATAATCATTTAACACCAATCCCAAATCCAAAATTTCCAAGTTGTCAAAAATTTAAGAATTTCATTTCAAAAGATATCGTATGACGATATCAATTCACATGATTATGCAGCTCTGTACTGGAAACACGGGAAACAATCTTTTCCTAGGCTTTCACCACCACCCACTTAGTATAATGTGATCACTCCGAGGAACTACGATCAAGTTCATTTACGTTTTTCAACATAAGCTTATCGGAAATGGAATATGAAAATGTTACGTAGCATGGTGGTAAGAGGAGGGTGCAGTGCTCGAACGCGTGGCACCGCGCCAAATACGCTCGTTATTCCGATCTTCCTGATAATATTTATTATTGCGGATCCAGGCAACTGCGGAAACATCGTTTAGATTTATCGGACCACCATCAGCGAAACAATTCTGTCGCTTTATTACAAACAAAAATTTCTTTTTCTCTGTTCATTGATTAAGAGCGATGGTGATTCTGTTTTCCAGAGACGTTGGCGAAACGGTGGGGAATATCAAGAGGAGGATTAAGAGTTGCAATTTCGAGGCGTTAAAAATCTTAATGGGATCGCGCAACCCTTAAAAATTAAAACTCTTAACTGCACTTCGTGTAACTTTTTAAGATAATGAGATTTTATGGAAAATTATGTGATAAGAAAGGGAAGAACTTCTTTTTTTTTTTTCTTTGCAGTTAATCTTTAGTATTAACGTTGCATAAATTACGCTATTAGCGAGAATTGAATTTTATCGAATCGATTGTGTTTTGAGAAGGAAAATACTTTATTGAGGTATTTGCACGTTAATTTGAAATTTAGAACAAGATTTCTCCCCTTTGAACCCGTGATCGATTGAACCAAAGAGTTTTCCCAATCACCAACGTCATTACTTCATCGACTTCCGCTAAAACTTTAAATTCCTTAATTAAATCGGAATAATTTTCGACAACCCTTGTCCTTATTCCTATATTTAATCCTGGTATAACAACCATCGACACGCTATTTCTACGATTTTTCCAAGTCTCCTCGAGAAGTTTCGCGTTTCCCAGTAAATGAGATTTGGCAAACTTTAAAAATTCTTAAGATCGTGCTTCTTAACAACTTGAATTGTTTGATCAACTACAATCCTTTGTAAAGCGTCTTTCTACTCTTTAAAATAGAACAACTAATTCTATAATTGGACTATAAACAACTTGAACCTTTAGAAAAATCAGTATTAATTTATTGAATAACGCGATCAATAAAATTTACAATTATCAAATCAAAAAATCAGCATCGTTATCATCAATATTCCTCAAAGTGACCATCACAAAATACGTGTTTTTGATCTGTAAAAATAAAGGAAACGTTAAAAAAAAATCTTGGAAAGCACTTATCGATGCAAATTGGCTCCTTAACACTGTTTGGAAAATCGATTTAATTGGGATACCGATTGTCAGGGTCTTAAGATTCGACAGCGTGAAGATTAAGCCGTAATGATCGACTTCTTGTTGCCTCTGATTCCCTCGAGAGACCTCTTCGCCTGCCTTTTGAAGCGTCGACTCGTACTACTAGTTTCAAGTTTGTGATCTTGTAAAATATTTGTTGGAAAGATGGAAACTCTGACTGGCAAAACGTTTTGTAAATTTAATCTTGAAGTTTAAGAATACTGATGAGTCGAAGTTTCTTTTGAGAAAATACATATATTGGTATTTCTTGCCATTTTTCATGAATGATATGTACGTAATGTTTTAAAGAATTTTTATAAAAAGAAATTTTTATAGAAGCAAAAAGAATATACGAGATATTGATTATTTTAAGATTAATTAATGTTTTTTATTAATCTAATTTATTAATGTAATAAATAATTATTTTCAAATGGATGAAACGCACTTAGAAGATAAAAATTAATATTTAAAATATCATTTCTTACCTCAATTTCAAATACAATTTCCACATTTTGTATTATTCCAAGCATTTCCTTATATCGATCTAACATTTTTCGCGCAGAATTACCCCAGAATTACTCAGAAAATCCGCATCTACGATATTGACCCATTCTTCCGGAAGGATCCGCGTGAAAATCGCCGATCGTCGGCCACATTTTGATCCCGTGGCTAAGGGCAAACGTGTGCAGTAAACGTTACATCTTATCGGGACCTGTCCGTTCGAACTTCATTTCATGCCGAAAAGAAAGCAAAAAAAAAAAAAAAAGAAAAAAAAAATAAAACTTTTACAACCTTTATAACGGCCAATTATTCGTATTATTCAATCCTGCGTAGACGAAAGAAAGAGGAAAAAAATATAGCTCGATTCTCTCGTGACCGTAAAAATGACGAGCGTAAACTATAAAGATGAACTATTGAGTTTATCGCAATTTCAGAATCGTACTTTCGAAAAACAAAGAAAAAAAAAATACATATTCATATTACAGGATTTCATTATTTTTCTACTCTTTCTTCTCATTTTTCATCTTTTTGGACGTAGATTTCCATTGCCATATTTCATTCTTCTTTCATTCTTTTCTTGCTTTACCTCTCATTTTCGCATTTTAGGATATAGATCTCCACGAGGTTGAATTCACGATGGATTAAAAATTCGAATCGATCGAATGCTGGGCTTCGGTGGAAAATTTCGAAGGAAAGATTGAATTCTCCGACTGGGTGGTGGCTGTTTCGTTTCTTTTCATTTTCGGTTGAAATATACGGTAGGTTCGCCGCGTGATACAAATGCGATCGTAAACCGCGATGGAGAAAAGGGAAGGCCAGGTCCCTGATATATGAACGGAATCGAAAATCTTCGACGAACGTGCTTCCCTTTGTTCCTTTATTCGTGCCTTCCCAACGATGGGTTCGTTTGAAAGGGGTTCATTGTGACTTAGCTGCTCCTCGAGAGAAACTCGATAGGATATTTCAATCTGATCGGTTTAATTTCTGCTCGAGTTCTGTACTTCGGCGTGATTTAATTTTCTTTTTTTTTTTTTTTTTTTTTTGTTATTTTCGATACAAAAGAATGAAAAGTTTAATTAATTTAATTTTTATTAATTCTCGATTTTTAAAAAATAAAGTAAATTTAATCAGAATTTGAAAAATTTATGGAAAAATTCTCTTAATAATGAATAAAAGTAATTAACAATTCTTTGTTATTAATATAGAAATCTCATATTGATATCTCATATTTCATGATGAATAAATTTCTGAACATTTCCATATATCTATATTTAAAATTAATATAAATAAAATTTAATCATATGAGATATTATCTTTTTATTCATTAATACAGGTATAAAGAATACACATTTATAAATTAAATTTTATCAAATATACAATTTAATCCTTACGTAAAAAATTCAATTAAAAACGATATCATTTCGATAATCATACTTAAGCTTTAAACATATCAACTTTATTATTTTTACACATCAATAATAAAATTGTATCTCTCCGTGTAATTAATTAATTTCTCTTCCCATATTAATACACCTTTTATAGAGAACAAATCACAGGAAAATTTTCAATATACTTCTCGAAGAGATGCAATAATCTGTCTCATCCAACAAAAGTGATCTCATTATGACGACTCATGATAACGAGGAGGTACATGCAGTATTACATAATGAAACTTGTGTAGTAATTTCCAGCGATAATGCATAGGCTATTCATCGTGTGAAAAGACGTCGTCAATGTCCCTAACGAATTGCTGTCAAAAGACATCCTATAGATTCACGAATTGCTGATCAAGTTTGTGCAAAATTTGTTTATCATACTGTTCTCCAACCTTGTTGAAATTGCAGACTAAAGGAAGTCAAATTTTCACAGTATCTTGTAACATCATCTCTATTCTTTTTAATAAAATAAATTTTTAATAAAATGAATTCGTACAGTATCCAAATATTATATTTCCATTTGGTACTTGTATTTCTTAATTTCAATCAATTTTTTAAATTCTATATCTTTGCTAATTAAAAAAAAAATATATATATAGTAGAAAATTCAAATTTATATTTTAATTAATTCTCGAGCAAAGAAATTAATGGAAATAAAAATTAAAAAATGGAAAATATATATCAACTTGTATTCGATTCTCTTATATAACAATGGGACATCGCCATGTTAAATGATTCGTTGAGACTATGGTAATAGGTAAATGGTCGAAATCCCGTTGAGTTATGCAAAGCGGATTATATAAAATTAATTGGTCCGGACAGTCACCCAATTTAGTTGTTCAAATCTACACGATTTACGGAAATTATTAGCGGCTGATGTATTTCATCTTTATCCGCCACGTTTCAAGTATTAGTAAAATATCTGTTAACGTTTCTGTAGAGAATAATTTTTGTTAATCGAACATCATGAACATTGGAATGAAGAAGAACTTTTACGAAGCAATTCTCAATAATACAACTATCAAATATTTTATCAATTATTTGCATTTCACTCTTCACTTAATATTGATCACGCTTTAATCATTAAATATGCCGAGTTCAATTTTCATTTTCAAATAAATCTTCGAAACAGCTCTTCAATATATCAAAATTCATATTTGTCGAAAAATTTTATATTAATCGTATATCGATGTACGATATATTTAATGCGAAAGAATTATTTCTGTACTTGTTCTAAAAGAAAAAAAAAATAAATAAAGATCAATAAATTTGATAATATTCCCATTTCATAATTCTAATTATACCCAAAATATATTCACTACTTTTTTATATATTTATATAAAGAAATAAATCCATTAAATATTATATAGAAAATTAAAAATAACTTTACTACTCAATACCTCAATTTTGTAAATATCAACTTGCATACAATTTTATCGAAACTTTCCGAGATCTGTCATTTTAATAAATTTCATAATTTCAATTACAAACAGTCGCATTTCACACTCACATACACTCTGAAAAACGTCAAATAATCCATTCAAACTTCCGCTCAACTTCCGCTATCACGGAAACTCGCCTCAAAATCGGTGTAATATCCAGCAGATTAAAAACGGAAATTCGACATCATCAGCCGGAACGATTTTCGTCAGATACCAGAGGTTCTCGTTGGTTCCGTTGATATCCTGTTTCCGGGACGAATGGAGGAACGAGCGTATCGTTAATCGAGGAATTAATGGACCAACGGGTAAGCGTTGGAGCGTGTAAGATCGGGTTGGCTGTGTGACGAAAGAGGGGGTTGATTTCTGGTTAGGAAACGGGCCGAATACGTGATCATCGATGCACACCTCTGGAAATCGATTTCTCCCGCGAGACGTTCTCTCATTTGTACATAAAACATGTAGAAACAAATCGAGAGTTGAAGACTCGAGTAATTAAATGCGTGCCGGCGAATCAGAGATGGGCAAAATTTTAATAGTTAAAGTTATTTCAATAAGTTGCTTCGATAATTTATTATTTAAAACAATGAATAATCGTAAAAAGTTGTAGTGTCAAATGGTTTATAGAGATTATAGTGAAAAATGGATCAATTACGAATAAATAATAAGGAAAATAATACTAAATAATTTGGTATTTGATTTGGAAATTAAATTTCATTTATATCGTTAAATTAAATGTAATTTTTTTTTCTGTGAAAATCTCTTAAATATTTTTAAAACAAAATTTTCAATAAATCGGAATTTTTAAGATTTCGAAATTCTAGATAACAGAAATTACAACGAAACAACGAGAATATTACTTTTTTTTTTCACGTGCACAATATTCGATATTCTATACAGAAAATATTTATATCCAAATTTTTTAATTAATTCTTTGTTTTAGTTTGTCAAATGCATAAATTAATTTCTAAAATACAAATAAAATAAAATCAACAACGAGAAAACCTTCAAATAGTATTATCTTTAAAATCCTATATATATTCATTTTAGAGAGATGCATCTCTGGTATTTAAATATTATAAATCACAGAACAAACGTTATGTTCTAAAAAAATTGCACAAGAAGATTCGAATTATTAAAATATCATCTGAACCATCCTTTCTGGGTCACGTTTCAGTTATTAAAAAGCTAATTGTGTTTGACAGTAATTTCATAAAGGATATGCTGTTCCGTATAAAATCTTGCAAATGAAATATGATAATTAATTGTGGATTTTTTCTCAAAGAAAAAAAGGATAAAAGGGAAAGATAATATCATTAACAAAATTCTTTTTATAACGATTCAGCATTCATTTTCCTTTCCTAAAATTAGAATTAATTTTAAAAACGTATAACAAAAATTTACCTGAAATTCGAATTTCACCAAAAAATTTCTGACGCAAAATTAAGTGGCAATCTTAATATAACTAGAGCAGTGGAATTGAGGCCACGGTTAACCCCGCAATTTTTCGCCCTTCCATACCTCCCTGTTTTTTTTATTTTTACCCCGGCAATTGCAATAACCGCCAAAGAGAGACGCAACATTAATTTCGACTAGACTTCAAAGCGGTTCTGAGACTGTATTGTACCAGGCCGTGGTTCGCGATGCAACTCGACTGCTCTCCTCTTTTCACCTTTGTCGACCCCTATTCCCTTTCCACCCTTCTCCAATTCTCACCCCATTCACTCTCTTCTTCGAATGACACGATGCATCTCGACAAAAAGGAACTAACGACGGAATAAAGAAGGAAAGGGGAACGCGTCTTCGATGACATCGTCCATCCTCGATTTTCCATCCTCATTTTTCGTTTGGCAATAGCCTTGGAATATGATGCTCGAGATCGATTAACAAATCATGCGTGTAGAACTAATACTAATGAAAAATCAGAATAGAAAAGAATCGAATAAAACAATGAGAAAATAGTTGCGAATCAAATCGAAATTTTTGAAGAAATTTTATTCATAGGAATTTTGAAAATTATAGAAAAAATATATTGTAATTTAATACTTGAATGTCTGATTTAATATTTAGCAGATAAAATGATATTCTGTTTAACATTGTAGCTCGTATATTCGGACATGTAATAAGATATTTCCCGAACAATATATATTGCAGGAAATATTTGAAATCGATAGGATTAATTACGAAAAAGAATTGGACCACATTCAAAGCCTGCTGAAATGGGAAAAAAAGAAGTCACATTAATTTAAAACCAACACATGTCGATTGAACTCTTTTCTGTAGTCTTTGCTTTGTATCGATACTCCCTGTTATCTCTATTATCGAAAATATCGACGAATGGTATATACATATCATTATTCCAATTTTCTTCAGTTTTCTGTGGATTTATTTTATATATATATAAATAAGAAATATTATACAAATGAAAATTATTTAAAGCTTTATCAATAATCTCGAAGAGAGTAATGCCTTAATGTAGAAAGAAGAAAAAAGTAGATCGTGAAGATCATAAGAATTTCAAACATCATTGAATTTCAAACATCATTTCCTCGCATCTTAAATGCTGTAAATTGAAGTGCTATATATCCAAAGGACAGATATGGATTTAAAATACGGTTTTAAAAGCATATTTATTCTTATTTCCAAATTAATATGCATAAGAAATCTGTTTATCCTCTTCTTTTGATATATTTTTATATTCGATGAATTTTCAATAATACTTTTTATCAAAACTAAGCTAGATTTCATTATATATAAGATGAAGCATTGTTATGAATAGATAGAAGTATTCTCAAGAAGATATCACCAATATAAAGGATTTAATATAATATAAGAAAATATTATTCTTTGATATAAGAGTCGCTCAAATGAGTTCAATTACAATTATATCATTTGACTTCCTTAATCACTGAGGGAATATATCCTTGATTTCTAAATTTCTATTCAATATTTCTTCAATTATTTGTTCCATACAAAAATAAATATATCATTGGATTCATTTTTTTATAAAGACAGTTCATTACAAGATTCATTATCTTGCATAAAATGATGCCCAAAATCTTATCTGATCAATAATAAATTATTGAATCATAAAGAAAATATATTCAGTGTAATAATTCATCAATTGATTCTTATATAGCTCGTGTATTTTAAACCATTCTAATATTCAAAGAAACACGGATATTGATAATTCAAGCATTATAAAATTACAAGCATGATTAACACCAGAAATCATCATATTGAATATTTTCACTCTATCATCGATTCGATTTATCACACCCATATCCCAACCGGAAAATTAACTCGAATTACGGTATAATTAATCGAAGGAAATTGCAATTATATATTACGGATGATGCACGATTTCAATAAAGTACCTAGTCATTTATGTAAACGAGCATAGATCCCGATGATTTCTGGCCGAATGTTTATTCGTCGCGCCCTTTGCACACGATGAAACAAATTTATCATTATGAACACGAGATTAAAACATATTGCCGTTAATATCGAACAAGTAAATTTGTCGTTGCGTTTAAACACGGCTTTATAAAGGACACGTTCGCGATATTTGATAGCATGTCGCGAAATATGCAATCACACACCGATAAATTACGTGTTTTGATAATGTGACATCGTTGGTTTTAAATATGACGTGTCAATGTAATTTGCGATAATACGTGTACATCGTATCAAAGGATCGTATAATTGTCCGTGAAATTGATCCTAGAAAAATAGAAAGATAACGAGGAATAAAAATATATTAAAATATATTATCAGGAAAATCGATATTTTTGAAATGTAAAATTTTATCATTGTTTATTTATAATTAATCTTGTTTTCTCGTATTCTTGTCTATTCATCTTATCTATATGTAAATTTTCATATAATTTATGAACAGATAAAGATCAAAGTAACTTTAAAATGATCAATAAAAAAAATATAAAATAATTTGGAGTAAATTAAAATTAGAATTCTTATTATTACTCGAAACATTGAAGAGATTTTCGAAGAGATTCAGGTATAATGAATACTCCCTAGTTACTATTACTATTCACAATAGTAGATTATTTTTGATTAATTGCTTTAAGATCCATCGATGTATCTTGTCACTGAGATTCAAATTTTGAGATAATTGATGAGAAGATATATATATATATATTTGAAACTAAATTTTGGCAAGAGATAATCAATTAGAGAGAACGAAAATATCGCTTATATTTTAATCAATATAACAAATAAGCTTTTAAGGAAATACTCAAAAAAAAAACTATAAAAATAAAATCATATCACTTTTCTCAATATATTCAATATAACTCAATTATATTTATTGAATCAAGGAAGTTTCAAATCATTATGTCAATCCAAAATTCTCTCGAAATTCTTTTTTCCTATAAATTAATATATTTTTGATCAAGAATGAACTTTTTCACGTATTTTAACTTTCTTAGATTAAGCTCGAATCGAACCTTATCGTAAAGTGAGCGGGTCGTCTGAATGACGCGTTAGTACTCACTGTTGCAGACGGTGGTGGAAGTATGTCACAAGAAGAGGCAGTGCAAGTTCAACACCAGTCCGAAAACCTTTCAGGGCGATCCGTGTCCTGGATTGCCGAAATACATCGAGGTCGCCTATCAATGCCGTCCTTGTAAGTAATCTTTTTTCTCTTCCTACTTTTTCTATAAATTTGGATTACTTTTTCTTTCCTTATCTTTCTCCATCCGATATAAATATTTTCTAACTGATATTTTTATTTGTTGATAGTTGATAGTTTATTGAAAAATATGCAATATAATTCGTGTAATATCTTCATAAAATAATAAGTTAAGTAATTAATCTCTTAGTCGATTGATACGAAATTGTTAAGTGACAATTGTAAGTAGAAATAACCAGTGTTGATCAAATAGGAATACTCTTTGAATAACACAAATTTTCCTTTCATTTTGTTTATTTCACTTATTCAAAATGAACTCCACATTTCTCCGTATTTTTCAACAATATATATTTTATCTTATATATTGTAAATATTTTTTATCTATCGTATTTTCATTCGTTTTACATCTTTCTTCACATCCAAATTGTATGATATATTATATATTGTAACGTCGTGACAATAGATGTAACGATATCTTCAAAGCTTTCAACGAACAGTATTCACGATTTAAGATATGTGATCGATACACTTATATCCCTGCATGCGCTATTTATTTCAATAAGGAAGAAAGTGCACTCAACGCTCGCTCAATGCATTCAAATGATACACACTTCTCTTACAAAAAAATTCAATTTTCGAAGAAACTCACATTGTTGTGGTGAAAGCATTGAGAATGAATTTAACATACACGAAGAAAGAATTGATTTTGTTCTCGATAGTTAATTCAATTTCGATAATCAATATTCTATTCTATCATATAATTTATCATATAAAAATTTCAAACGTAAAAATTCTATTATAAATTGTCTTTTGAAAAATTATTCTTAAGCAAAAAATAAATAATAATAAAAAATAATAAAAATTGTATCGATACATATTCGTGATCTTTCAATGTGTAAAATTCAAAATACGTTTTTATTTATCTTTAATCCACACAACTGATCAGTCGAGGTGCTCTCACGCTGTACAAAGCATCTCGAAAAAGCTTGAACCGATGACGAATATAGCGAAAAAGTATTACTGTAAGAATGGTCAAGAGCATTCGCGCGAACGTAACTGAAGATCCGTTTTCAAGAAGAGGTCGTTTCTCCTCGTAGCACTTATCGATGCCGTTTTTACGGCCACGTCGAACATTAGCCCAGTTGAACGTGAAAAGCACGGATATCGATGTAGCTTCGGAAGATTCTTTGCCCGTATTACGAGAAAATGCTGGAAAATGGAGAAAAATTCTGGCCGGTCGTTCCGTTGATGAACGTCCTCGTTTTCGATCCTGGTTTGTCTTGGGAAATGTACTCGTGAACGTAATAGAATGTTAAACTTCTTCCATTTTTTTGTTTTAGATACAGTGAAAAGTATTACATCTTGCACGAATTCAATAAGAATTAATCAATTGAGCAAGAGAATAATGCGAAGAGGATAATTCGTCGTAGAAATTTAATGCAAGTTGCGGTTTCATTCAAGATTTGAGTAAATGCTGCATAAATATAATACGTATTCCTTGAACTTTGAATCATGCTATCTACAACTTGCTAAAAGTTATCTTGTCTTGATTAAGTTACGCATAACTTTGATGCAATTCAAATATTACAACGTTCCATTAAACATTTGGTTAAACGTTTCTCGTTTTACGTATAATAACGACAAGTTTCGTGTTTTAATATACATATTTCGCTATTTGAGATGGAATATTGTAATATTAATGTTTTATGAAATATGAGCAGTTATATATGAAAGTTAAACGTGAAATAAAGGATATAGAATACGCGATATATTATAAATTATGACACACGATATGGAGAACTTTCTTCTATCCTTTTCATATTTTGTTAAAATACGTAGAATTTCTTTTCAAAAATATATTTTTATAATAAATTTGTTAAAAATATAGTGGGATGATTAAATTTAAGTTATCAGATTGGTATTTTTGATAAATTCTTTGTAAAATATAATATAAATGAAATATTTCATGATATTTGGAATTTCTTCTCAAGGTATGTTGCTACGGAATTTGTAACAAATTTACATGTTATAATTGATCTCAGTAAATATAGGAATTTTGAATACACGTTATTAGAGATTTTAGAATTTCGCGCGGTATGTAGCTTTATTGAATTTCACCATTGAATAACTTGAATCGGCAACTTTATTAAATTGTATGGAATTTTGAAATACTAAACGATCGGCATTACTTGCATTCACCAATATCTCGCATATCACTTTTTATTTTCCTTTTTTTTAATATAAACTTTCATTTCATTTTCCACAATTTATATTAAAATTAAAATATTAATATCAAAACTAGAAGAAAACGAAAAAAATTAACTTTCTTATCCCATAATTTCATCTTCTCTTTCTTTCTAATTCAAAGTACGATATTCCACAATTTTATTTTTTCACCAAAATTTTCTTTTTGTTTCATCAAAGTACAATCAACTTTTACATTCCACAATTCCATTATCCAATCATCTTTTTTCTTTCCTAATTCACCAAAAAGTTCCTCTTCGTTCTCATTTGATCCATTTTAATCAAAACTCTAGTAATCAACGAGCGAAAAACTCCTTCCATCCGGATATCGTTACAACAAGATGAGTGCATCAAACGACATTCATAGAAACATAATAAAGGAATTAATGTGTTCTCCGACAAAAATTACTTGAAACTTGTTACTGCAACAGGTTGTCGCCGGCATATTGTGGATGCACGGATCCGTATGCCCTCGTTTCTACGCCGTTAATACACATACTTTACAGAACTGGTGTAATAAACCTTCCCTTCAGTTTTACGTTCTCGCCACGTGGAACCGCGATATTTCATTTACCTAAGATCCTGAACACACGGACGACGTTCCAGTCGATACGTGGCCATTTATTAACGAGTGCGCTGTTAAAGCGTGGCAGTTTTCCAATTTCGTGAAGTTCTTAGACGTTGCACTAGCTTCTGTATTTATAAATTGTTAAAAATCGTGAAATCAATTTCTACGATAATGGATTGGCTAAAGAATTAGAAAGCTTTGAATTTTTCAATTTCCATCTCAATGGCCATTTTATCATGTGTACGTATAATACGTCTTATGGTTAACAATATAACGCCGTACGTCGATCATCGTGGCAAGCGCCGATTGTAACGCTGTGACTTGGACAGACGCGTATTACATCGCATTATTCGCAACATAGAAACGGTGTAGTAAGCGATATCGCGTCATATATGC
This sequence comes from Apis mellifera, assembly GCF_003254395.2. Classification (NCBI taxonomy): domain Eukaryota; kingdom Metazoa; phylum Arthropoda; class Insecta; order Hymenoptera; family Apidae; genus Apis; species Apis mellifera. The sequence goes on from NC_037638.1 coordinate 17,321,553, forward strand.
GGCCATGAAGGCGACATTCAGTGGACAAACGGTTCAACCAAACAGACCCCGATCGATCGTCGTAGACGTAGCAAGTGCCACTTGAATCGTGATGTTCGATCAATAGAATTCGGAGAAATTCGAAAGGAGGACGAATTAAAGGACGTTCACGAATTTTCCTCAAATGGAATTCCAATTTGCAGAAGAAAATGTACACAAGATGAAATAATTTCGATTAATTTCTTGTTTTTCAGTAAAATAATAATTAATATTTGAACGTTTCGTTAAGGAAATCTATGCTATGCTTGCAAATAATCCAGATCCAACAAATTCTTTTTGCTCATATTTAATGATTTCGTTAAAACTCTAAGCTAAATAAGTTATGTGTATCTACTATGGCTAGATATTTAATTTACGTTGATGACATCCGTAGTACGAAAACAATTAAATCATTTCAAAGGAGGTTCAACTATGCTACTTGATTTAATCAAATAGGAAGTAAGAAGGTATGCTTCTTCATTAAACTGTTCGATAGAAGACTTTATTATTAAGAGTTAAAGTTATTTGTCAAACAATCTTGACAACTTTTGAAACTCTTCGGTGTATATTACTCTACGAGATCGTAGACAACAAATTCTAGAATTTGAATTGTAAAGTTAAAATTAAAAAAAAAAAAATATGAAAAGTAACGTAATAAATATCTGTAGTCTAATGAGTACATACAAATAATCTAGTAGTACAAGTCAATAATTCAATCGTCTATAATATAAACTCCATATATTGAAGAAACAACTATAATTAATATCTTCTATCTAAAAGTTAAATAAAAGATCATTGTCATATAAAAGATACACAAAATAAAAGAAAAAAAAATAAATATAGTTCAATAATTACAACGATTGAGCATAATTTTCTTTCAAATAGATCAAGATTTATCATAAAAGTTTCTAGATTCGAATGAATTAATGACACGCAATTGAAACACGATCTAAAATTACACGTTACATATTGCGAGCGTGCAAATTGTATCAGTCAAATTAATTTTGCTGCATCCTGCATTGTCGTTTAATTAAATAAATGACAGCGAACAGAAGTGTTTCGCTCGCTTCTGATTGTATCTGTCATCGATCGAATTATTATTTAAGTTTAATTATCTGAGAATCGGATTATTCATCCTTCGTTGAGGAAAAATCTATAATACTTGTATTTAATGCGTTTATATATAATAGAGCACACGTCTGATTCAGAATTGGACTTAATTGGATTGGATAGTTGATAATTTTAATGTATACGTGAATTTATAGTTCAGATTTGTCTAGATCTTTTTTAATTGCTGAGCCACATCTGTTCATCCTCCATTTTTCTCTATTTTATTAAAATCTTATTTTAAAAATCCACCATGTAGGTCACATAAAATTGTAATTCTACGAAGATTAAAACTTACGATGAAGAAAGAAAAAGATTCAAGATATGGCTAGAAAGTTATGTTATTGCAACAATGAGAAAACTTGGATAAAAGTTTGTGACCAAGTAAAAGAATTTTGTTGCTAAATGAAAAACAATTGTTTAAAAATAATATGATCGATATAATTGATAATAACAAATTGCATTTTTTTTTGCAATGTTAAAGAGAATCTTTATTGTTATCTAATTTTTTAAAATTTATTTCCATCTATCAGATGTATGTCGCTCGACCTGAAAAAAGAAATAATGAATTGTTACAAAAATAAAATTCATAAAAATATTTCATTCAAATGAAAGTTGCTACATTAAAAAATAATTAGTAAGTTCAATTATTACTCTTGTTATTACTTTACTTTAATTGTCACTCTATATACTCTTTTAACAATATAGAAATCTTCATTCTCCCATTATATTTGATATCAATTTATTTGAAAATATATTTTATTCTTTTTTTTTTCTTTTTTTCTTTTTTCTAATAAAATTACTTGAAATCACATTACAATAACAAGCACAGTAACAATACATCCTGTTCACGTTACTAACAACAACCATGAAATCATTATTGATTTCACTGAATCACTTGTTCTGATTTCGATTGACATTCAGCATCTATTCTACATCTATTCTCATATTGTGTTTATATTCTCTTTTCCTTTTCTCCTCTCTTTTTTTTTTGCATATGGTTATCTTTTTTTTTCTAAGGTAACAAGTTATACGGAAAAAAATCCATTAAAACGCTGGTTCTAATACGAAATTATTACACATTCCTGACCGGAATGATTGAAACATTCCAATTTCTTCGCAAATATCATGTAACACGGTCCTGGAAAACCGCTGAGATCGCCAATCAATTAAAACTGAAGCTATTAATTTTCAATTTATAACATTGAAACGATATTTATTTCACGAGAACAAAAAATTCTATATTTTTTCAAGAGATCATTTTCATTTTTTAACAATTGCATCAAAGAAGAATGTATGTGTTTAGGATGATTTATTTATATACTTGTGTACAGTTTCATTTCATTTTCTAAATTTATATAGTTTACCTTCTTTGTTATAATTAATTATTTTAGCTAATTAAAAAAAATTAAGCTAATTTATTTTTCGAGAATATAAATCTCGAATTAAGACATGAAATGAAACATAGAAAATTTAGATCTCAATTGAATTATTTGTATAGATCTTCAGATCGTTTATTAAACAATTCAATGAATTATTCACGATTTTGAAGGAGAAAGAAAATGTTGTAAATTTTTGTTTCAATTAAATTAAACAAGCAATAATAATAATTCTTATTACATTTCCGTTTCATTGGTCGAATAAAATTCCCGCAAAATATAAAAAATTAAATTCATTATACCGATCACGAACACACACAGATCTCAAGCTGAGATTCATCAATCATAGGAGAAAGTGACGACGTTTAAACGGCGGTGGAACGTCGTCGACTCGGCCGCAAAGAAAAACGAATTAGTCAAATGAAGCACGTTTGGCTAATGACGCCAAGTGCAATAAGTAGCACGTGTGTAGTCGCATAGATTTGCGGCTGACACGTGAGGCGTCGCCTGCTTTTGGCACGCAATGTGACACGTGTAACGTGTATTTGTCTTGTTGATTCATCGCATTCGAATTACCGTTTTATTCTCTATCTTCTTACGATTACTTTTGCGCCAATTTGTCAGCAACTTTGTTTCTGCCCAATTAACACGCAGTTTAATTATATGTTGTTGAAATTTTACAATTAATTCTTATACGCATTTATATATATATATATATATCTACTTTTATATTAATTTGTTTTCAATGTTTGTTTGTTTTATTAAAATCATTTTTAATCTTTTTAATTTTTAATTTTCCAAATCATTCATCACACACGAATCATTGTTTCAATCTAAAAAATTTTGTTCAATGTTACTGAAGATACAATAAATATCTATCTATTATAAATATCTAAGTATAAGATTTACCCCCTTCAAATAGAGATTGATCCTATTCCATCTGGTCTCTATTAGCGACGTCATTGAATATCTGGAAGCTAGTCACAGCTATAGACATAACAGAACACACACGAAAATTCGAGATGCCATCGAAAGTGGGTCGATCGAAGAGCTAGCTTGTTGAAAAAGCTTTATACTGGATCTATTGTCGTCTCGAGTGCTCGGTGCTGAAAGAATTGCCTCTTATATCCACATCTTTGCGTCTTTTTTGCGTTTTTTTTTTTAACCAATTAAAGCTTCAGACTGGACGTTTCGAAAAATTGTACAACGAACAAGTTTTCTTCCTGCTTTTCTATAAAATTTCACGAATCATTGAGTACCTTCCATCTTTGATGAATCTCGTTATTTGCTCGATCAATTATTTCGATTATTCGAATGGCTATTAAAAATTTTAAATATTTAGAATTTGTATGTAATTATATTTTACGACTCTTACATTTAATTTTGAAGATTATCTTCTACTTTTCCAATAATTTTGTTTCATAGCATCTTCGCTTCCTAATCACACCAATCGTGTTTTAGTTATCGTAGTAAGTTCGTGCTCGCGTTATTAATTAGAAAGCATAGCTTCATAATAGCCATGCTCGATTCAGTAATAATTATGCGAGTTTCGAGCATAATTCTGAGCATGATCGCAACGTTGCATCAAAATTATTTATTTTATTAAAAATTTATTGATGTTTATAAAAAGTTTATATTTATAGAAAATTTTATTTTGATTAGATTATCTTCTAAATATTTCGTCTAATTTATGAGTGGCAACATAGACTTGAAAGTGGGAAATTATTTTGTAACTCGCAAATTTACGGATATTACTTTCGAAATACCTGGCAAAGGAAGTCCCTCGAGAAATAGGATTATTATTAGGGACATACTAGGCTAAATTCATTCGCACATAAGAGAAGGGTCAGCAGTTTAACCAGCAGAGTCACTAAAATATTATTGTATCACTTGTAGCATAAGTAGCACTTATCTCAAAAACTCATTATCAGATTATTTAGCACTGGAGTGTTGCTACTATCTGTAGATATACGTATAAAATTCATAACAAAGCTATATTGTATCAAGTGAATTACAATTTATTAATTGATGAATCTTTTCAATTAAAATCTACATATAGGATATCAAACAATTAATGCACTAATGAATAATTCTGCAAAATTCCTGATTTGAATATTAAAGATAATCATTTTATTTATGATTAAATTACATCCTTTATCCATATCGTATAACTGCAATTTATCTTCTTTAATACTCGTTGCTCGACTTTCTTATAATAGTTTGTATAATATCAATCATCACGATTTATTGGAATAACAGGAATACGAATTCATGTTTAACAAGTCAGAATGATACAATTTATTCGATTTTCGTGTTATAATTTAATTCCAATGAATTTGATCTCCGTCGTAATTAATATTCGACGTATTTAATTGGACAATTCGTACAATGGCTTCTACGAAACTTCTCCGTATAATTGCAATCGCATAGCATCTCCGTAATTGATACCTTAGAATGCCAATTATTCAGATATTAATCATCCGTAAATTGATTCGCCTATGAGAATATCATGTATTCTCGTCGACAGAAATTCTTGACTTTGAGACGTGGAAACAGTGAGACGTGCTTATGTTCAAGATCGTTAGACTTCTATACTCGAGAGTTTCGTGGATATAATCAATAGTGGAAATTATATTACCAGATTAAATTGATTCCTAACTTGCTAGATAATCTGTCGCAATTCTGAGATGCAGATTGACAGATCGAATGTAAAATTCATTAATCAATAATATTCGAAGGAATCATCATGTTTCATATTATCTTTACCTTTGATTAATTTCAATTTTCAATTGAAATTTTAATCAAAGAATCCGTTTAAGAATAATTTTGATATTAATTTCAATTTTATGTGTAATAATAATTGAGATTTTAATTTAATGTATACGGGTAGACATTGTTTGCAGATAGTCTGTCACACATTGTTCATGAATATTATATGTGAGCTGTTATATACATTGTGTCACGTACTGTAATATATTATATGCCCATATCTTACAGTACTCTGCTAATTGTCTCCACGTATCTAGAAACCTTGTTCATGTACGTGATATAATTGAAGAACAACATATTTTGTCACTCTATCGAATTTATTAATCCTTAAAAAAAAGATTTTTCAGATAATGATAATTTAAAAAATATATTTTTATAACAAAGATATGGCATGTTTTTCTAAACAGAGATATAATTCAATTTTCTAATATTTAGAGTATTTCATTTTATCTTATGAAAATTTTATCTCTTGAAAATTCACTAAAATTTAATTCAATACATTATGCGAACAATAATAATAATAATGACAAATGATCAATCCTATATAATTCTTTGGAATTTAAGATAGTGCATCGAAGTTTGCACTTTGCACAAACACAAAATCTCAAGAATGTAGCATCCATTGTTCCAATGAAAGCGCAAAGTTTCATTGTGCGATCATAAAAACGTGAGATCGTAAAGAACGCTTCATCTGATTAGCTTTGAAATTTACAATTAGCGAACCATAACGAGATTGTGCAGATTTTTATCCGAAATTCCAGAATTCTTGGGAAAAATATTTGCATAGATATATGAATACATTCGGATACGAAAAATATTACAAATAAACCAGTTCGAATAACAATAAGAGAATATGAATACAGGCAAAGTTTTTGACGGTTTTTCAATAAACGTTGACAACACGGTTTATAACTAAAAGAGAGAAACATCATTTCTGAAAAACGTTTCCGAAAAATATCGATAAAAATGTATCATATTCTTTTAACAAAAATAAAATGTAACGGGAAATAGTACAAACACTTTCCAAAATAAAACGATATTAATATCGTTGTTATTTAAAAAAAAAAGAAAGAAAGAAAGAAAGAAAGAAAAAATATTAGAATTTCACTGAAATTTGAGAAAAGTTTAAAAAAAAGAAAATTGAAATTTTGTTATTTCTATATTCATATTTCTTGAAAACTGTCTCTCGTAAACTTGTCAAAGTCCACAGGTTCAAACGTAATTACGTTCTACGTTGCAATAAAAAATAAAACTTGGACGATGAATTTATTAAAAACTTCCTTTCATATTTCAGATGAGTTCAGAAGTAAAGTTGCCTGTGAGAATGATGTCATCAATCTTGTCTGCCATCCAGGACAGAGGGTTGCCATTTTCAGTGCATCGTTCGGTAGAACGGAATACGAATCCCTTCAATGTCCACAACCCCACGACGTAAAGGAGGAAAGTGAGTAGAAGATTGTAAAATTTTAAAATTTCATTCCTTAATATCACAATTACGCGTTTCGTCTAAAGATTAATGGATTAAAATTAATCTTGATTTCACGCCATCTCTAAATCTAAATCTTATTTTTGTTTCGCGTAAAAATTGTAAGAATGTTCGCTTATAAAACTAAACTTTCGACCATCGGGGAATAAGTTTTTAGCTGTTGGAAAGATTTATAAACGCTCTTATAATTTAATGTCTTAATAATTCTGCTAAATATCGTTCTCTCGAATCGTGAAAGTCCTGAAGGAAAGTAATGGCCAAAAAAGATATTTGGAAGTTAGCCGGATCATTAAATGTTTACGCGAGCGTAAACATTCATGGGCGCGCTGTTAAAGTAAGAGCATATATCTACCTTGTAATGGTATGCTTATGAATCTCAAACCTGTTTTTCGGAAGATTTATAACAATATCAATATTCTCTTTATCTCGACGAAATATTATTCTTTAATTTTATTTTACATTTTAACTTTATAAAATAGTTTTTTATTTAAAAGTATTTTTTCTTCATAAGTATATTAATTGTATTAAAGCGTTTTAAATTCAACAATTTCCGTTGAATAAAATCATCGTGACTTTTGTGTTTTCTAAAGATTGGAGGATCGATACTCTTTTGTTTTTCCTTCCATATTCATTCTTGAGCGGATTTTGCAATGAATAAATCAAATATATATATTTAAATCAATTTCATTATCATAAATTAAAAATTATACGTCGAAATAATATTTTAAAATTCTTTTCAAAGGTTCAAATATATTTGAAAATTCGTATATCAAATTCTAAAAATCTTAAATCTTAAACATCTGCTCCTTTTTTTCATTCCATGAAATTAGTTCAGATGTTAAAACAAATCCGTGAAATTGCACATTTGCATTCAATGGCGGTTCGAATCGATTCGAAATGGTGGACTTTACGGAGCTAAGGGTTGCTATCAACCCATTCGTGACGTTGTCCGGACGGCATCTTCGCGACAGCAATCCTCGAAAACATTGAAATGCTATCACTCGCTGTGAAAGGATTTCCTTATCCAATGACTTCGTCTCTCCCTGATCTCGTTAATCAATGAATTTTTCTGCAAATGTTTAAGATGAACCCGATCTCGATTTTCCAGTCGTAAACGTATCCGTGGAAAAATATTTCAACATTCTACTGAATCTTAAACATTTTATTTCCGTAAGATAATACATTTGAATTTTTCTGTGACACGTAGATATGAAAATCAGAAAGTAGATATTTTCATTGAAATGGAACAGTTTCGAACAATTTTTGAAATATAGGTTATTTGAAAAGTAAAATTTTTAGTTTTAAATCTCTAATTCAAATTCCATCTCTGATATCAAAGTATGTTAAATATCATAAAAATTGGAAAAAGTTTTGATAATAATCGTGAATACATACACATGAAATTTTATATTATTCGTGTCAATATAAAAATTCTAGTATAACAGTAATTGTGTTACACATGAAAAATTATTATGGTTTTACATTTTTTGTGTTTGATTAACTTTGAAGAATTATCTTTATCATTTAGAATAAAATTCTACAGTTCGTTCGATTATTAAAATTTAACATCTATCGTAATTTTCTTTCTACCGTTTCTTCCGACAAAGATTTTTATTAAAATTTTTGAAATTAGATGAGAATGGGACTCTTTATTAATTTTCTCTATCGAATAAATTCTCGAATCAATGAAGTCCTTCTCGCGGTCGACGAGGCAATATAACCCGTTCAAAAGTTTCCTCCCATGTTCTTTAATTCCACTCGAACGTGACAATGAAATACACGTAATAGTCGTTTCACCAATGATTCTCCATGGTATTGTTACCCACGATATCGATTCAATCTGCGTGTTCCTTAGTCACGTGATATGTAATCCGGTTTTATCACGTCAATAGAATACAAAAGAAATTTGTCATAACGATGACGAGTCAAATTAACGATGCGACGAAGGGGATGCGAAAAAAAGTTGATGAAATTACAATTTAATTCCTCGAAAAAAATATAGAAAAATTTCCAATGGTGTGTTATTGAAGATTAATACATTAAATTTGTTCAACTTTATAGACGTTTAATTAATATCAGGAAATTTTTATCAAAGATTCTTTCATTCTTCATTTTGCGTCAATGAAACATTTAACAAAATATTCATAATTAATTCCTTTATACTTAATCAAATCCAATTTTCAGATTTATTTCGAACCAGAGTTCCATACAAAAAACGAAGAAAAGCTATCCTTCTTTACGCGATCAATATTCTCAGAAAATAAAGCAAGGCGAAGGAAACAAAAATATCAAAAAAAAAAAAAAAAAAACAAAACAATTGAGAGATTCTTTTCAAAGTGAACAAAAAGGAAATAAAACAATGCTTTGTATTCGTACGAGAGGGATACGGGATTCATGTCAAGCGTGGGATTATTAACCGTAGATTGATGAAGTTGACATTTCCATTAAGCGCGGTGAAGTAGTCACAGTCAACCTTTAATCCGACATTCAGTTTTCATCCAGCGAACGATCCATGCAATTACTGATAAGCTGGAAAGCCAGCTCTCTCTCCCTCTCTCTTTTTTCCATCCTCGACGAAACTACGGACAAATGCGCTGAATAGATCAATTTTGTCTGGTTACAGCTTGCATGGCATCGTACGCGACAGAAACCGTGATGAATTTGTGCCATGGAAAACGACGCTGTTCGGTGGTTGCAAACAGTTCGACATTCGGTGAACCCTGTAGCCCGGAAAGCAGAACGTATTTGAAAGTTGTTTACACGTGTGGTGAGTTTGATTAATATATATGCTTATTATAAGCGTATTGATTATTATTATATAATGAATATATTTATTAATTTTGAATAAAAATAAATATTATAAATGAACCGGTGTTCGATTAAAAAATTGTTGATATTTTAAATTATATAACTTTGTAAACAAAAAAAAAAGAAATGATAGTATAATCATTAGAATTAATTGATAATTAAAGAAAATTAAAGTTGATTTTTTTTTTTTACAAAATTATAAAGGTTTAAAATATTGACAATTTTTCATCGATATTACAATATTAAATTTATATTTTTGGAATCTTTGTTATTATTATGACAGATATTATTTTATAAATTGGATAAAGATAAGAAGGATGAAATTCATTTAAAATTTAATTGAAAATTAATTTACGGGAAGGCGGGATAATAATTAATTCACAATTGAAATAATTTATCTTTATACTTCGAATCAATTTTAAAGCAAAGAGTAATTTCAATTAATCATTTAATTTCTCAGTTTCTCAAATATTTAACCTCATTAAACAATCCAAAATGAACTTTCTTCATTTATTCAATTGGGTAATTGCCAACAGATCCGTATCCTAATCACAGCTTCATTAAAGAAACAATTTCCAATGCTATTACCTCTTTCCATCCATCCAATTAATGTAAATTGATACAAATATTCTCGTTTCATTTATTATCTTTTAATTTATTATTCCGCAGAACATTTCAACGTTAATTTAATTCTACCGATTGTCCATAAACTCATCAATCTCAATCCTTCGACGCGATATCACACGTGTTACGGATAAAATTTTCAAGTGAATTTTTAAATCGCTATTTTCATATACATTCGGTTATTATTCCCAGAACAGAGAAATCGATAGCCGAATGTTATAACGCGTCTCATCGCGAATATTTGGAACGAATTTGGACATTTTTCACGTGCGACAAATGGAGCGGAACATTTGTTTCCCGCGAAACGTCATATTCTCTGTGATCTCTTATGAAACGGTTCGCCCGGGAAAATTGTTCGTTCTTACGTAATAAATCACCGCGTATTTTTAATGCACGAGTGAAAACAAGGGGGATGGCGGCCAATTTAATTTGGACCGTGAACAAACACTACCTCGTGATCAAACAATTTTTACAAACAATTTCACATCTGAGATACGTTAATTCGCATCATTTAATAATAAAAAGTTTTATTTGATTTTTTTTTTTTTGCAATATTTAAAAAATACTCCGATTCGATGGTCGTGTAATTACGTATGCATCATGTGAAACGTCCAGTTCTGTTGAAATAAATCAATGAGGGATAAGATTGAAATAAAAATACTAAAATTTAAAAACATTTTGCGAGATAGAATATATATTAATTCTGTACATATATATATAGAATTAGTTAGTTAAAATTCATAAACTAGAAAATATTATACACGTTCCATTAATTCAAATAAGAATTATTTTATAAAAGTTTCATTTCCAATTTCATTTCATTTAATATATAATTATACTTATCATTTACATCTTTTCCATAATAAATATTATTTGAAATAAACGTGTGTCCAAACAATAATCTGCACAATCTATTTAAACAATCTAAAATAATCAAAATGAATAAAATAAAGAAATTTTTTAATTAGACAAAATGCAGAAGTTGACAAGAAACATTTTCCAGAGATGTTTTTAGTAACCATGAACAGTATATAACCGATTATAAATTTGTTTGTTTGGGAAAGATGCCAAACAAGGCTCTAGATTAATATGTATGAACTGAGAACGATAACAAAGATCGACGATATCGAAAAATATCGAGAAATAAAATGATCTCGTAGCACAGTCTCCCAATTAAAATGTCAGCTACCAACAAATAAAATTCTCTTGATTGGAAGATCATCATTCTATTTCACTTTGTCTCTGATAGCTCCTCGATCTTTGTCCTCCAATCAATAACAATAATGATGACAGAAGAAGGAATAGATGAAATAGAAAGGGAAATGCCCAGCCATCTTTTAGCGAATGCACTGTAATTTAACGCCCATTTGTCCCTCTAAGTGATGTAGCAATCGCATCATGTTACTCTGTTCACAATTAGCTTTTTCCTCTTCTACTATTACCAAATAAAACGTGTGACGTCACGTGTTGTAAATCTAGAAGCATGTGAATGGCAGAGACTGTTTCAATTCGGGATTTAATGAGCAAGCAACATCCGCCATCAAGTCGGAAGTCCACGTTATCGGCGTCGATTGACCCAAAAAGCTCGAGAACGATTGACACGGCCTTCCGGCTCGTGGTAAGTTCTTCTGCTGATAGCTTTCCATGGGCGAACGGCCCGTTTCTACATTTAATGGCCAGTCAGTCCATAAAGGAAAGTAATCGCTTAATAGCCATTGTTTGGACCGGTGGCAAGTGAATAATGATCTGTCGTATTCCATTCGAAAGTTCCACCATTGGTAACCTTTAATACTTGGAATTCGCCAATTTTCGAGCACGTTAAATGGGAATGAATTCTTCTCCTGAATTTCTTTTCATTCCGCTTCGAGATAGACATTTCAATGAGCTTTGATGATGGATTTCAGGCCGTTATCTAGTTATATATTACCTAAAGTTTGGTCATTAAACTGAGATATTTGAAAAATGAGAAGTTTTAAACAATATTCCTTTTCTTGTTTAATTACGAATAAATTTGACGATGAGTTAGATCGAATGCATGAAGGAGAATTTCTTGAGAATGCAAAAAGATTTTCAGAAATATCGTGTACGAGGCTATTAATTTGTTGCTCGTTATTGAGATGAGATTCTCAATGAGAAAACTTTGTATGCAAAGAATTAATTTATGATCGAAGCGTGAACGAGAAAATCAGAAACGTAAATTAGAAACTACCAATCGTGATATACGATGTACATATAATATATTTATTTAATATATTCGTGTTGCCAGAAAATTTCTTAAAAATTTTTTTCTTGAATAATAAATACCATCATTTTAACTTAAAACGAATAAATATATTCAACATTTCTTATTATATATCTCTCTATACGATATTTCTTTTCATAAAGAGCAACATAATTAAAATTTTACCTTCGTTCTAAAAAGAAAATTCTAAAGAGAACGCAAAGTATAATCTAATTTATATTAAATCAACAAGCGACAAACGAGGATGTTAATCAAATTAAAATACGTTCCCAAGGAAGCTCTATAAAATACCCGAAAAGGAAATCCCGGAAAATCCTAGAGAACTCAATTTCAATCGTTCTAACTTTCAAATCCCATTAAACTCGGGCGAAGATCGAGCGGAATCATCCTGGCCAGAATCCTTCTGTGACCGTCGAAAGCACGCGCCCCAGAAATCATTCCGCCTCCTTCGAGAAACAACCACTTCTCACGACAAAAGTAAAAATCCAATATGAGATATGAACAAAAAATCCGTGGAATGTTTTTTCTATATTTTCTGATATTGACAATATATTATGTTTTTCTATCAATAATTGCTGATAATGTTTTCTATTATTAATTAAAATTTCGCAATTGTAATGATAGTATTTATAATGATAGTATTGGTGATAGAATTAATGAATTTTATTCCTAACTTTCGTTATAAGTAAAACAGGATATTTCTATTGAAAGAATAATGAATCAATGCTAAATTAATTAATAATCAATGGACTTCTATTATATTTACTCAGTCGTTTATATTTTTTAACAAAATTTATTAAGATTATATTTTGAATAATCATATTTTAAAATAAATATTAATATTAAAATAATAACTTAATATTTATTCGATTTAATCAATTCAAGAACATATCACGCAAGCTTGTTTTTCTCGAAAAATCAATAATGGAAGTTTTACCATCGCTATTATTCCGAACTATTTGTCCCCTGTCTGGTTCATATAAATGGAGTTCTATTGAAATTTGACATTAATTTATCGTCCTTTCAAGACTCCTATTATACTTGTGGTGACATCTAGGAATAACTATCTATTACCAAATCTGTATACCAATCGCGAGTATATGTGATCATAAAATATAAACTAACAATTAAAAAATTCTCTATACAAATAGAAAAAAATCATATATAATGTTGTCAATATTAAAAAACAAATAATATTTTATCAAAATATTCTTTTATTTCGTACTTCCTATTAAAAAAACCATCAATTAATAAAGAATCACGTTAAAGAACAATCTTATAAAAATCCATTCGATAGGCAATCTCCTAATTTTTCTCTCTGAATCATCATAATATATTTTCAAAAGCTTTTTATCCATTAAGATATACACGAATCTATCCATCGAGCATTCTCAGTGGAAAATTTCAGAATAACGACACCTTTAACGAGCCTTGAAGAAATCCGCTCGAGCGTATCGCGAGCGTATAACGAGGCGTCCACTCGTAACGCCTGGTTATTTTCATTGTGCACACGCAATACAAGCAAAAGATAAATTCTCTTGGACTCTGCTTTCTTTTTTTTTTTCTCTCCTCCTTTTCTTCGGTTGGAACACGCCACTGGTCCGCGGATACTTTTAATGGCACTCGTCGCGCAACATTGTCGGCCAGAAACGACTGCTCGCACATTGTAGGGAAGTTTATGACACCGGCTGGAATCGGCAAAGAGGAGAAAATAAAACTCGTTAAGGATGTTTTTAGTTTTCACAAGTTTTCTTTTTGGCGAAAATTTTGGAAAGAAGTTAATGGAGAATTGTCATGTACGAAACGAGTGTTTGATTGATAGATAGTATGGTATCAAAACACTTTCATATTTAAAAAAATAATAAGATTGGAACAAAAAAGTAGCAAAAAGTATTATAATAGATATTGTAAAGATTCTGATTTTTGGATTTGGATTTTTACAGAAGTGTGATTGCTATCTTGATAAATATTGTAGATTAATGCAGACTCAAAAATATTGTAGCTACAGTTTATTATACTGTATTTTTTTATAAATGTCTTCAAGGTTTTTTTATAATTTGGATTCACGTTTTAATGGTTTTCGAAAATTTTTTATTTTTTTATTTCTATTTTTATTTTAATGGTTTTTGTTTTCTATTCATTTTTTATAGCTTTGTCTAATTTTCTCGAATGTTTCATTTGGTTGTTAGTTGCTAACTAGATCCAGAATTTCTTGGCTTTCCTTTTTTTTTATGATTCTTTTTTCCTCTATTCCAATTTTCTCTACGGTTTTTCTTTTTCTCTCCATATTCTTTTTTCCTTTTTTCTATCTCTATTTTTGTTTTTTTTGGCATTTTTAAAGACTCGTGTTTTCCACCATGTTATAATTTTCATTCCTGATATTAATGTAATTATTCTTATTGTTAGTTATCGTTAATATTCTAATTGGTGTAAATACATTTATTTATTTATAGATTGAATCTCTGATACTAATTATCATCATATATTAATATCCATAATGTAATACTCATAATATTATCATATATTATATGATAAAGTAGAAAAATTTGAAGAAAAAAATTTCCGAATAAAAAGTCAGGAATATTAATATAATGGATATATTTGAGTTAATAAATTGATCATGCTTTTAAAAATTCAGCTTTAAAAAAGCTTTCCATAAAGATTTTATCTTAAAACGCTGAATCACTCTTATGATGCAATAGGTATTAACTACGTATATTTTATGCATTCCATCAAGCTGTTGTAGAAATTGCAAAACATCATTGTATAAACATAATCTGGTAATCTCGACAGGTTACACATATTCATTGAATGAAGAATGGAACAGAATCAATAACAAATATATGAATGCAAATATTCTCCAGCATTCTAATTATATATTAATTATTCGTGCTACTTGAAGAGGAATCAAAATGATCTTGAGATTGTATATTAATACAATATTAATATGCAATGATGGCATATTTGTATTAAATCCAGAGCCACTGTTTCATTAATTTTGAATAACACGTAATATATAAATTTAAAATGTATGAAATATTAATTTCACTCGAAATATCAAGTTCATTAATAAATATTTCAATTATTGATTCATCTCGCGAAACACTTAATAAATAAAAATATTTTTATCTAGTATTCTTCAAAATTTTGAAAAGAAGAAATAAGAAAGAGAGATTTCTCTTTTTCTTAATTACTACTATAGATTTCTAGAATGTTTTGTATTCCAATAATTCTTCTTTCTCAATTTTATCTCGAAGATAAAATAAAGTTATTTTTCATTGAATGCAAATTCCATTTTAAAAAAAATTACAAAATGTAACAATAAAGAATTAACTATTATATAAGAATTCTTTCTTTTTTTCATTTCCTTTTTTTATTATATCAACAACTACGAGAAAATTCAAAACTTTTGTTCCAGCTTTCCAAACGATTTTCTATTTTATCCACGAAATGGAAAATCGACTGTTCATGGCGACGATCAATTCGAGTAATCGATGGAATGTTTCAAGTACTCATAGTTGAACGGTTTTTTTTAAATCCTAGAATTTTATACGCCGATCATACCACTTCTATTTTCAGATATTTTTTTGCGAATAGATTACACTTCCAGATAAAATGTTTGGATCATGATTGAGCATCGCTGACAACAGATCCATGTTCAAGACTAAAAATTATATTTAAATTAGTGCCAGATACTTTTTATCGAGAGAAGTTACATTTAAAATAGTAACAGATATGGAAAAAATTAAATGAATATTAAAATAACAATGAAATGGTTTAAAGAAGCGAATGTGAAAGAGAAGTACGATATTTGTCTTTCGAAATTGTGAATGAAGATGTAATAAACGAAGACAAAGAAAAAAGGAACGATCATAAGGAATCGTAAGCGAAACTCGATGCAAATACGGATTTGCATAATGCAAATATCGTTACATCTCTATATCGTAGAATGCTTTTAATATAAATGTAAATATAAAACATAATGTGCCAAGTTAATTAACAAAGTTTCCTTGAATGGGAACCACAACGTCGAAAGAAATGTAAATAAAATAAACCTCGCTCTATTCCCCTTGTTATTGTTCTAAGATTCTGTAAGATTTTACGCATGGAAACACGTGATTTGAGTGTAATTTCGTAAATATACGAAAGATAATATCAACAAAAATATAAAACCACAATTGCTTTCTTCAAAAATCAAAACAAATTCATTTCGAAGTTATAACTTTATAAATTTCATTGCGTTGCCAATCTTTTTATTTATAACAAACAGATTCTCAGATTAAATTATAAATCTGGATTGTGATAAATCACAATTTCTCCCATGAACAAAATAACAATGAATTAATTTCAATCCATTCCGTATAAATCGAACGCTCGAGAAACAATCATCGATCCTTGCAGTCTCATTTATCTTCAAACAATCGTGCAATTCACCGCAGAGACATTTCTCCCGAACAAAATTTCCATCTGTCAGTTTTTTTTTCATTACGCCTCGATTTATATCGAAGTTTGTTTCACGAGTCGCACGTGTCTATGGAACAGCGTTAATTAGCGGTGCATTAGAAAACAAATGTTTCGCGCATTGTATTCGTATGCACCGACGGAAAAACAGCCTGTTCGCGAAACAGAAGTCATTAATCAATGGTTTCGTTTGTGAAACATCCTCATGAAGACCGACATAAAAGAAAATATCTTGTCGTGATACTTCTAAATGCACGGCAAAGTATTAAAAATGTTTTACGCGCCAAAATTAATGTGACAGGAATATGGCTTCTGTTTTAAAAAGCTTTTCTTTTTTTTATTACATGTTTTTATATATCTTATCTATTTTTATTATACATTTACACCAGCGAGCACATACGCTTGAGATTGTCTATGAAACCAAAATTACTGTCATCGAAGCTCGAATTTTTAGATTTCTCTATCGAATTCTTATATATTCATATATCAATATATTCTTCGTACAAATTCGATAATATTTCTTTTGAAAAAGACCTTAGGTTCTATTGAATTTATCACATTATTTATTATTCGTGATTATCAAAAGAGATCCATCATTTTTCTACTTGAAAAATTTTACCTTTTCCAGCACAAGTGCGTTCGAATCCATCTTATGATACTCTTGGTTTCCTCTTTCTGAAAAAAAAGAAGAATAAGAGAAAGAAAAAGTAAAGAAAAAAAAAAGGAAAAAAGGCAACGTACATGAAAAAAAAAGAAGGAGGAACACAGTGGACGATATTCTAATTTAACAGTGAGTCATGTATGCCATAAGCCGTGGTTTTTCCACCGGCGAACAAAATATGCGCATACGTTCCCGTGAAAAAGCTTGGAGAATAATAAGCGTGCACGCTACCAGGGCCACAAATATTCTTTCTCGCGGGATCGAATTTCGCTCTCGTATCCCCTAGGCGATTTTTATCGCGATAAGTTACGACGAAGAACGCCTATTGCATCGTGTCAACTTTTCTTGCGTGACGACGTTTCAGCGACAGCCCTCCGCTGTCGCTAATCCCTTTGCGATGCTTGAAAGATTGAAAAAGTTGGAAAATTTAAGACAGGAGTAAGATTTTTCTTGCTCCACATCCTTTTTCCTAATAAAACTTCAAGTGTTGGATTTCGATGATTAATTCAAATTACGAATATTCCTTCCGTATTCCCTTAAATATTGCCACGATTTGAAATCTCTTTCTCCACACGATTTTGTCTCAATATTTTCTGTCGATTGAGTGAAAATTGGAAAATTTCAAATCGAAAGTTGAACGAATATCTTTATTTCTTCTGCATCCCTTAAATATTACTAGAGTTGAAATTCTTTGATATTTTTATTCAAAATCTTCTCGATAAATGTCATGATTATGATATGTGTATTGTGAAACTCGATAAAGTAGAAGAATGTGATTCTTATTCAAATTTTTAAATTTAAAAAATTGCTTTGCAAATATATTCCCACATAATTCATATTTTACTTAAAATTCATATATAATTCAATATATGTAATTAAATATTTTAGTATTGATATGATATTCTAAATATATTATAAATGAATCAATATAGAAAATATTTTGTCATGAACAGTTCACAATGGAAAATATACGTGACACGTTAGGCCATGTATGAAGGAAAAATATTTATTCAGGGAATCGAAAACACGACGCATCCTTTTCCACTTCATTTGTCCTCGTTAAATTTTCTCGATGACGGGTCTGGTGAAAGCGCAAGTGTTGGCGAAAATGGAAGAATAAAAAGGGGATAGGCGATAGTAAGAAGAAAAATGGTGGAAATAAAATCTGTCAAGGAAACGTCTTCAATTTCCTTATGGATCATCGGATCGATGTTGTTTTTCAAATGAGAATCAACAACTTTTATCGAATCACAAGAGATATTCATTCTCTCTTCCACTTTTAGATTATTTTCAAAAGATAAATTGTAATCCTTATTAAATATGAACAAATTACTTCGATTTCACTTTAATTGAACTTGTAATTTTTCAAATTGAAAAATATTTTCATACAATACCTTGAATTCAATAATAATTTATTTCAATTCCAACTTAAAAATTCGTCTTTATCTAATATTTAATCTCCTTCGTTCATTTCACAATCTTCATTTCACAAAATTCCAAATTTCTTTTTCACCAATTTATCTATCGCCCTTCGCAAGAATTTCCTGTTAAAGGTCCATTGAAATGTTTTTCAGCATCCGTTAGACGATCGAATGATGTTCGAACGACGCGACGGAAGTAACATTCCTCGAGGACGAGAAAGAAGGGCAGAGCAAATAACACGGAACGAACGCGAGGCGGAAACGAGCAATGTCTTTCGTGATTTCTAAATCCTCTGTTCCGTAGGACAGACGTTCTCTATTCCGTTATCACGGCTGGTAAAATACGGAGGAATTACGGCCAATCGTGATACTCGGCCTCGATTTTTCGAAAAGCCGGAATACCTCTCGATTTCTTCTTTTTCGTATTTCCGTCTAATACTTCACTTTGCTTTCCGATCCTTCATTATTCTACGTGAGTTAATTCTCCTTTTGCTAACTGAACTGTGTCTATAAAATGTTATTAACCACGTGTAAAACTGTTAACGAAATAATATCAACGCAATAGTGTTCGAAATTCAAGAAAACTTGAATGAATATATTTCTCAAAGTTGTACGTAAGAACGTATAATAATTTTGAAACGATTTAAAAAACATGTATTAATTGTAAAAATAAAACAAGCGATATTTAAATATATCAAAGAATATTAAAATAAGAGATATTTGATAATATTGATATGTAATGGATAAATAAATTGGATTAATATTATGCGTTGAAAGAATCGAACGACAAGAAAGAAAACGTTGAAATAAAGTTAATAAAATTAATAAATAGAGAGGTATCGCTGAAACGAATAAATTTAAATCGATTTTTTCGCCAGAAAACTCCAATTACAAGGAGATTAATACTTGTTATCGGTAACAAGTTTGACATATTTCCCATTCACCCTTTAACAATTTCAATCGAAGTAAATTATTTCTCAATAAAAATTAATCGTTTCACTTCCGTTGCCATATATGCTCGTTTAACTGGATTAAATAAGATAAAAACGACAAATAATTAGCGAGAAAATTTTCATAACGTAACATTATCATTTTAATTAATCGAAACAATTTTGCGTGATTATAATTGTACATCTAATTTAGTCATTTCATTATCCAATTTTCCTTATTTCTTTTCACTTCGTTGCATTTTAATCATTTTTATCAATTTATAATAATTTTTTGAAAATCTTGTTGAAAGAAATATACGATTAAAAGAAAAATGAAATCAACGTTTCATTCATATCTCTCTTCGTATTTTCCATTAACGAAAAACGATATACGTGTACGTATGTTATTTATGTACAAAGTATGTAATTTCATAATTTCGTAATGGAGACATATGTAGACATCTCAGATATATTTGTAAATTTTCATCAAATAATTTCATTTCAGAATAAAAGATTTTAATATTTACAAATTGCATTGAAATACCAGCATGTATTTTATGATATCATTTTTTAAATTTCCCTTCTAAATCAAGTGAATACCTTCTATATCAGAATACTTAATATATTAACTCTTCTGTGTTTACACTAAGGTAAAGTACGATCAGATATCGAAGACGAAACTAAACACGACGATGTAATCCCAGAAGTTGATGCATGTGCCAGGATAGTTATATACCAAGATATATATGTTATTTTCATCCAATCCCTTCGTTGGTCTGGAATAAAAATGAATATCGTGTCATTTTTGAGAAATTTCAACCATGAATATTATTGGATATCTAAAGAAAAGAAAACTTAAAGAAAAGAAAAGAAAAAAAAAGGATTTATCATAAGAAACATTTGATATACTTTAATACTTTAATAATTGTCTTATAATTGTACCATTAAAAATGTAATTTTATAAAGTCTATAATATTCTATATATTCTTTTTAATTTTTCTTTCAAGTTTTATATTAACTGGTAACCATAATAAATATCAATGTTTTATGAAAATATTAAAATCAAGTTTCTTTTTTTTCTTTAATTTTATTTCATTTTATTTTTTTCCCTTCCTTTTTAATTTAAGATCGAACGCGTATAGGAAAAAAGAGGGGGCGATTTCCCTCGAAATGTTTGACAGAATCTTTAAAGTAAATATCTGGGATGACGTATTCTTGGGCCAAGAAAGCTGTTTAAAAGCTTCTCAAAGGATCTCATGTCCTGATTCCGAAATTGCTTCTTGGCACGGAATAAACGGAAGAATATCCGTTTTATTTTTTTTTACCTTCATACAGATAAACTTATTCCCATATTCACATCGGTTTTTTCCATCGTGCTTATTTTCATTTCTCATCTTTCCTTCTCTTTCTCTCTCTCTCTCTCTCTCTCTCTCTCTCTCTCTCTCTCTCTCTTTCTTTTACTTTTACGTTTTATTCGCAACGACTTTGTGGATTTACATTTAAGTTGATCGTTTGATGAAAGAACTACTTGCAAGTAGATTCTTTTCAAATAAACAGTTATTGAATTACTTTCATTCAAAGTTATATTTTTATCCATTATTGAAAAGTAAATTTATAAATATCGTTTTTAAAATTTATCTATGGTATAAAAATATAAGAATTTAATTTAAATCTTCAATTTTACGTGAAATAAAATTATATCAATGCATATATTAGATCTGTTATTCCTTTCTTTTCGATTTAGTTATTATTTTATTATTTTTCATATGGAAAATAATCATCAATATTCAAGGATACGTTTGTTTTTTTTATTAAAAATACATTTTATAATATAAAATATAATAGAATAAGCTTTTCAAGTCCAATTTATATTCCATAGATTAATAAAATAATTATTTTTTGATAATGAAAGAAATTCATATTTTCCAATATTAATTTTCTCGAATTTCTTCTCTCTTCTTGTTACAATCAAGATTTTATTTATTTCTTTTTTTAAATATATCATTAATTCCATTATTATTTCCAAAAATAATTCCCAAAAAAATTTCATTATAATTTTCATCGAAGCTCTTCCCTTCTCATAACACATTCTCGATATAGCTCATCGCCGTTCCATTAATAAAAGTTATCACGGAATCCACACCTACACGCACAAGAGATGGAATTTACTCGTGGGATCAGAGAACTCTATCGTTGAACCTGGCCAGAACTTTTGTGGTATGTGGCAATGAAAATAATTTTGAAGGCGGTGTTCGAAACGTGGAACCAACGAATTCAATTGGCCGAGACAGATCCTCGGCCAAGTTTTTTTCCGATTTCCATTTTAAAGAGTGAATTACGCGGCACATGGCCGCCTCATGAAACATTGATGAACTAATCTCCTTCGAGGATTGACCGTACGTTCTGACTTTCAATTCTTGCCTCTCGAAACTTTGATTTTTTCCTTCTCTCTCTCTCTCTCTTTTTATACTTGGATAAGATTATCTCTGAGTTGCTTTTAAATTCATCAGAGACAAAATAAACTGACGAGAAATTAACTTGGATGAATTATTTCCTCAGTTGACTAGTATTTGTGATTATAGTTCGCCCAAAAGTCAATGTTCCCTTTGGAATATTGCCAATTAAGTGAAAGAACCAATTATTGTGTGCAATAAAAATGAAATATCCTTATTTTAAAATTACATTTGAACGATGAAAAATGAATTAAAATTTTCACTCGTGTCACACAAATATTTAATTATTTGTAGAGTGTGAAACATTTGAGATAAAATTCTTAACAATTGATTTTAAGATTATTTATTCAATTAATTTAGAAAGTTAGAAAAATATATTTATATTCTTATTCAAAAAATTTCAACGTTTGGCAAATTATGGAATTGAAATATAAATCTCATTTCTTGATACATTCTTGATCATTCTTGATGCACGAATTCATAGAAACATTCTAGAAGCATTCTAGATTATATATTTTGATTTTATATAATATCAACAAGATAATGATACAATAACAATAATTTGATTATGTAAATCTCACGAGTATACGAAAATCAGGTTACTGTTAGTTTATTACTCAGAGCAATGCATAATCATTACCATTGTGGTATTGTGCAGGCTAGTTACGAGTATTGTTCCATAGTGTGGACCAGTTTCCAAAGATCAGAAATGTTTGTTTGTTAATTGTAGCACAGAATTTCAATTTTATTTTATTTGTTTCGAAAAATAAATAAACAACTTCGAAGATTCGTTCAAATTGTATTATATATTATATTATTCATGATTTGTCTTCTGAAACATTATTGTATCTATCATAAACATCCAATGAAATCAATTATTTCATCTTCATTATATTAATTGTATTCAAAAATCATTGAAATTTATTTTAATGACTATTATTTGATATGCTAGGGAATTTTATAATGTTATTCTTTGATTAGATATTACCATAACTAGGATGAAGTGTATTTCTAGAAATCATTCTAAAAATTGCAAATACATAGCTTCGAGAAAGTTGCATATTTCTGAATTTCATTTGTCTATCAAAACTGTTTGTCAAGCCAAGCAAACAGACTAAATAGCTATTTGACTCGAACCCTTTGTTAGCCCATTTAAGCGCAACATGCTTGCGTATTGTTATATCGTGTGTAAACTTAATATTCGAGATCGATACTGCAACTGGAGTAACGAAACATAGTTTCTCTATTAACAGTTTCACGTTCAACATGTGTAACAATGAATAGATTTATTCAATGGCGAATATGATCATGTCGAAGATTCTTTTGTCAAAATGTGTAAAAAAAGCAGAAGAATTTTCAACATTTTATCGAAGGATGAATTTCATAGAGAATGAAATGCTTTTGTGTTGCAAAAATTGTAAGGCCAAAATGAAATTTTGGAAAAAATAATGATAATAAAAAAAAATAAGTTTTATTTTAATAGTAGATAATTTTTAACAAATTTTAAACAAATTTTTATTTTTTGAAGATAAAGAATATTTCTTTTTATTAATATTATTGTCAAAATATGAGGAATATTATATTAACATTCACGATTTACACACAATAATTTCTCAATGTTCTTTTATGTATTTATTATTATATAATAATAGTTAAAATAACAACAACATGTTACAGGTATAATATAACAAATCAGTCAGCAGTGCGATTGCTTGGAGCGCTTTTAAACAGTTTGCTGTATGATATGAACTGTGTATCGAAATATATGTCAGATTCTAACAAGAGAAACTGGCATTTCCTCGGTGGCTATCCAAATAGTTTGTCTGTTCGTTTAAAATCCAAATCTGATTCTAAATCGTGCTTTTATCTTCTATTCCAATGTCTTGACTCTATTTCTTCGTAGAGTATGAACTTTAGTTTCTGCTAAGATATTTTGCCCAATAATTTGATTGAAATTTCATTCGATATTCATTGAAATTTTTCTTTTTGTATTTGTACTTTAAAATATTTATACTTTAAAAATATGTTCTTCGATTCAATATTTTCAAATATTTGGAAAGAAAAAAAAATAAAAACATTGAATAAACAGAACAATTATTACAATAGAAATTACACAATAAAAACAGAACTATAAAACTCGTAAAAATAAAAAAATTAATTTCATTTTCGAATTAAAAAATACTTTTAATTGAAATTAAAATTTTTATACAAAACTAACGCGAAAATAATTCATAAATCAAATTCAATCAAAATTTGCAGACCAGATATTACATCTTGCACAAATTCAGTTAATAAATTGTATTTATTAAAACTAATAATTTCATTTCATATAAAACATCGTGAGTATATAATGAGATTGTAATGGATTACATATAGAACAATTTTTTGATTAATGATAAATCATTTATCAACAGAAAACTAATTTTAAATTTAAATAAATAGCGAAAATATATTGAATTTTATTCGAGAGCTGGTATTTATTCGGTATCGCGATCGCGAAAAATTTTTGGCACTTTGTACGATAAAATCTCATCCCTTTCAGAATAGAATCGAATTCCAACAATCAACCTCTACTAACTCTCAATTCGTAAAGGAATAATCCAGGTCATGTGGAATAATTTTAGAGCGAATCGAGTAAACTGCGCGAATTTAAGGAAATCAACGAACTGTTTGAGATGAGCGAAACTATTCGATCTAGCTTCCGGATTATTCGGGAATTTCTATCAAGCATTTCATTTTCTTTGTGTAATGATCGCTATTATTATTCGATTCGGGGTCGATTGTTATGGTTAACAAGTGAACATTGATTCATTTTTCCGAAAACAATCAATTTTAATATTTGTAAGTGCGTTCCGAAATTGTTTGGCGTATCGATTGATATGGTAAAACTCCATTTATAGTGAAGAGCATGAGTTAACCAATACTCGATGAAAAATTGTTGATATTTTATATTGAAATCTTTTCATAGTCCTGAGTTTGTTTTTTTTTTTTTTTTTTTCATATACAGATGAAAAAATAAAAATATTTTTCTCCTGAAATATTTGAAAAATTCGATCGATTGAAAAATTTCATTCGAGACATTGAAAAACTTTTTTTTGACTAAATCCACAAAAGATTGAAGTTTCTCTTTTACAATGATTTTGTAAAATTTAAGATTGTTTTTCTTTTTTGTCAAATTATTCAATGTAATCGAAAATTTAATATTTTTCAAATTTTCTAATTCTAATAGAGTTTTATCGTAAATATTTCGTTGGTGAAAACTGAATGTTCATATTGTGACCAAAAAGCATTCATTGTTATTCATGTATTATGACTTGCAAATGAATTTATTTTCTATACAATTCTCTTCAATGTTTGTTTAGAATTTTTTGAACGCTTCAATTATCACGATTTTTATAAATACAGAAGAGCGTATAAATATTTAAAATAATTGCATTTACAGATAGTTATTTGAGGATGGAATTTTACTTGGAAATGAAATTGTTATGTATATAACATGTATGTATATAATAGCATAAAAAATTGTTAATGAAATTATTATTATTTCTAATTTTATTAATTTCGTATGTATTAAAAACATTCAGATATTTTTACCAAAAGTAATATTGATTTTTATAGAAAGTTTTATTCAATAATTTTTATTATGTAATATAATTATATATACTTCATTATTAATTAAACCCAAAACCATAGAAATCATAAGCTGTCTCGTGAAGAATAAATAAGACGTAATTGTATGCATGTAAATATCATGAGTCAAAATATTTTCCGGTTATTGTTAAGAAAAAACAATAACTTATATAAATTCTATACATCTTTATAACTACATGTTATATAAATAAACAATTTTAATATCGAATTACATTATAAGAATCGTGAATTGTCTTCCGAAAAATAAATAAGACAACAGGAGAAAGAGAAAATATCAGCAGTCATGGGTACTGCCTACTTGCTGACAGAAATCCTATAAGTCGAAGGGTAGTGGCAACCACGGGCCTGAAAACCAATCGCACAGTTATCAAATACGCGCGGAAAGGAATTGTTTCGCGTCACCACTTTTCTCGATCCTCTCGATATTCCATTGGAAAGGCTGTTCGACTTTCGAGCGTCGATATTAATTCGACATCCACCTTCGACCCGCCGTTCCCAGCGCCCCTTTAACCTCTCAAATACCTGGCATTCGTCGTCCTCCTCGGAAATTTATTGCACGGCCCGTCGAGGTTCGTTGAATATTTTAGAATAGCAGATCAGAAGATGACGTACAACGCCTCGTCGTCGTTTCACTCGAATTTATTTTTCCAGCGTTCCCGACAAAGGGTGGAATCGTCGTTTAATGGCGAGAACGTCTTTATTTTTTATTGTACTTCAAGGGTATCGGGTCTTCCCGAGATTTTTTGCGAGAAATAAAGAGAAACGAGAGATTTTGTCGCGAAGGTGGTCGATGGTATGATGGTATTATGATATTTCTATATAAACGTTAAAATATGAGGGTTGAGTGAAAAGTACTGCTTCCAATTTTTGTGAACAATGTTTAGACAAGTATTAGTAGATACTTTGTGAATAATTATTTTCTTTACATACAATAAACATTATGTTTGCTTGTCAAAGATGAAATTAATTGATTTATGATATTAAATTGCAAAAACTATTCTGTATAATTCAATTGTACTCTGTATTAACTTCATAATAATGTATATATATTGTGTGTGTAACTTGTGGTTTGAAATGAATAAATTTTTAAATTTTCATACAAAGTCAAATTGTATGAAATTGTATAAAATTTTTACACCATTATTCCACTTAAATAATTAAATAATCGAATTTTTCTTAGATTACAAATGTTGATTTATTTATTTAAATTTCATTATCGAGCACGGATGAAATACTCTGATAAAAATGGTGGATAAATGGAGGATCTGAAAAGTGTTAATTCTTAAAAGCCATGTCATTTATTCACGTCGGATAGAGCGTATTCCACGAAGCGTGGAAATTTATGAGAACTTGGAAGGAATTATCGCGCGGATTCGCAATTCATGTTAAAATGCTCCAATCAAAATTTATAGTCGGCAACCAAAGCTACTCAACGAACAAAGTAAATGTTTTCTATGTTTTGACCACTCGAGAATGGAAATTGTTTTATCAAGTTTTATAATAGTTGTCAAGTTTAATATCAATAAGAGTAATTCAAAAATTATTAGAATTTTTCAACTTTTGACTTTTTTTTATAATTTTTTAAGATTATTTTACTTTTCGTAAAAAATTAATTTAAATTTGTAATGTAAATTTTTAGAATTTTCCAATGATATTTTTACAATTTGTTGTTCTACTTTTCATAAATGATTTATGATATAAGAGTGTATTCTCTGATCTATCACATAGTTTTGGTCAGTTCACCACTATGGAACAAATAGGTTATGCAGAAGCACAGGGCTGCGTAAATATTTGCTCGTGGAAGAGATATATATATATATATATATATATACATATAGAGT
Source organism: Apis mellifera (assembly GCF_003254395.2). Lineage (NCBI taxonomy): Eukaryota > Metazoa > Arthropoda > Insecta > Hymenoptera > Apidae > Apis > Apis mellifera. Next base: position 17,349,403 of record NC_037638.1, read on the forward strand.
CGAGTACTATTGCCACGAATGAAATTTCTGTTTTTGTGGACAGAGGCTGCGTATACCGCAGGTTATCACTTTTTTCGTTCTATTCTGCCCAGTTCTATTGGAAATATTTTTTGGTAGTGTGTGCATAAAATTCTCACCGTAGGTATGTTTAATATCATGCACCGTTGGAGAAATAAAAGGTTTATCTTTAATTTTTAAAAAAAGCAGAAGAAAAATTTAAATAAAAAATATAAAACAAAATTGGAATATCGATAAGAATTTTATAAAAAACTGTTCATATAACTGTTCATATAACTTTCAATTCATAGAAATGAAAAATAGTACAGATAAATTACTACCATAAATCATTTATATCTATTATCTATCAATTTCATTTTGTTATTTGTTTTATCAAAACGTTTAGTATTAATTCATCCAATTATAATCATTATTTTTATCACAGAATAAATAAATAAATATATACCATTCAACTTAATTCAAATCTTCATATATATTATTCCTGTAGTTATAATGACATCTTTATAATTAATAATTTTTGAAATTTTTCATCTCTTCACAACTTTGAAATTAGATTTCCAAATCTAATATATAATATTGTATAATCCAAAAAAACTGAATAATTAAATTAAAAGTTAAAATGTTAATGAAATAACATTTAATTAAAATTATTTTACAAATCAAGATATCAATGTCAAATATCATCGAAACTTGATGTTACAAAATAACTGGCTCGCTATAATCCGTAGTGTTCGCTTTGCATTCAAACTCGAGTGGAAAGAAGGAAGCAAAAGTCGATCTTCCACTTTGGAAAATCGAAAAGGAGTCGAGGATTTTCCTTACCGTGGTTCGGCACACTTCGATATACGAGGCATTACTCGAAGAGCAGCGGCGAAAAGTATTATCGAGAGGGCGAATTCTAGGGGATGGCCATAGGAGAGTTCCGTATTCATAGGAGAAGAACCAGCCTAACCCTTCTCTGACCCCTGCGATAAATTCGCCTCTGTTGACGCGGGAATTGAATTTTCTGTGGCATAGCCGAAGGGGGGGGTCCATGGTAGAAAGTCGAACGAATTTTTCGTTCCTTCAGGATGCATCGAATAGATGCTTTTGATAAAACTTGGCCAAAGTGGGGAACCCTAATGTCGAGTCTATGAAATGGCCTCCATAAGTTTTCCAATGTTAAATCGATTATGATTAGTTATAAATTCGATTATGGTTCATATATTGGGCGAGTCATTGAATTCTATCGTCTTGAATTATTCCTGTGATGAATTGTTTTTCGTAATTGTGTATATTTTTATTTTTGGAAATGAAAATAATCATACTTCGATTTTTTGAAAAGATATTATTTTTTTTAATTTTTGAAAAAGAAGAGAAGATCGAATTTTTAAAATGCAATCTTTTTCTTTTAAGTTTAGATTTAAATAATTATCGTACACGAATTTTGGAGAGAATTAGATTTTTCTTAATTCGATATGATGAAGGATTGAGAGTAAATTCTTGTCATTTGATTAAGGGATAAAACGAGGCTTTATATAATTTTTGTGACGTCGATATTTTACGCGAAGCACGTTTCTAGCGCGAGCTCGATTCAAATTGCTTTAAGCCCTACAGTATCAATCCTGTCGATCAATGCGATTAAATTATTTTCGATCGAATAAATTGAATCGATACTTCCATCGTTTTTCAATTTCTGAATTCAACGAACCCGAGTTCAATTTCATTCCATAGAAATTTATTCTACACCGTCGCTTTTCAATAAATAGTAATTATTTTTACAAACGGAATCGATAATTAAATATTATTATAATGAAATAATTTCACGAAATTACGATTTGATAAATATACGTGAAATTCGTTTGATTAAAACAAGTTTTTGTTAAAATGATGCATTAAAAAGTTCGAAGATCATTTGTTTACATAAATATATATACAAATAAGTAGCGTGAAATCTATATTGTATCGTGATCATGGAATACGTGGATTACTATAGTTATGATAAGTGATTGAAACCGCGATAGGGCGAATGGAATTTTAAGCAGCACACACGCCATGCAATCCAATCATAATTACGATCAGGTCACAACACCAAATTACTAATAATTAACTTCGCTCATTAATTGGTTCACAGTCGGTATCTTGCGTATACAATGTAATCTCAAATATTAATTTTCGGGAATGATAATAATCGACATCGCTATGCGTCATCGATCGAATTTTCGATTATCACTGTCTCTTCTTTCTCGTGTTAACGTTTCATTGATGCGTTTTCTCCTCCTTTCTATATCTTTATATACTGGTTTTATCGTTATGTGAATTAATCAAATGTGATTTTTTTTATTAAATATCATAGTATCATAAATTCCACCATCAAAGATAAAAGAGATACTTTTAAGCAATCGAGTATGTTGTTTCTTCACATTTGTATTGATAATAATTTTCTTATAGAATCTTCTTTTTATCTAAAAAAAAAAGCAATTTGAAAATATCAAATCCATATATCAAATTTAAAAACTCTTTATAAGAAGTTAATCAGCTTCAAATAAGTTCGAAACAATTGCTTCTTCTTTTTATGCTTTCACCGAAATTACGCTCGATACATCGGCTGTCGATGGTCGAAGAAAAACAATAAAGACCAATGTGTCGTAGCGAGAGGATTGCCCGCTCTCAGATATAAATCTTCCTTCTCGTTTTTACCTCTGGCCCGTTTTTCACAGTCGACTGATAGCCGGTCGTCTCGAAAGCGCACTCAACGCGTCAAGTGCGACAGTATTCTTCAATTTAATTGCCGTCCCGCTGGCTCGCTAATTATCCGCGTCGCGTTTATATTCTTTATCTTTCGTCGAGCAATCTTGAGCGTGAGACGTTGAGGTTTCTCTCTAAGTAATTTCTACTTCCGGATGCTGCAGTTTATTTCCTCCCGTTTAGAGATGGAGCGTAATCGTATTCTGTTGCTCTTCTCGCTGCAAGTGTTCTTGGCAAGTTTTCTTAGCTTCTCTTTTGAACAAGGATGAGAAGATGCTGGATTATTTTTTTTTTCTTTTGAACGAGTAATCAATTGTTGCGAGAACACATTTGTTAACGAATTAGATTTTTCTTGAGAATAATAGAGTTACATTTGTAATTAAAAAGTTTGTAAAATCGATAGTTTAAAACATTTTCTGTTCCATATTTTCACCAAATTTGAAATTATAATTAAACTTCATTGGCTTTTTCATAAATTGAAGAAATTTCATAAAGTTAGATTCTTAATAAGATTCTTCTATTCCATATTCCATACTCCTTCAAGTCTGTTCCATATCTTTTCGAAATCTTTATATATCTACTTAAAATCTTATCCAGAATAACCAAGTTTTATTTATGTCTATCATAAATCAGATAACGCTAATTATTCAAAATTTTTCCACTCCATAGTTCTATCAATTCTGTTCCTCCATTTCTTGAAATTCTATTTTCTTCGTAATCAAACTTTATCAAGTCACAAACCGAGTTCCGCCAATTAGTCGAAATTCTTCTTCCACTCCATGTTTTTGTCACTTCTTAAAATTTTTATAAACTCTTTTCCCTTATAATCAGAATAATCAAACTTCGTCAAATCTGGCACAAATCGATTACCCAAATTACTCAAAATTCTTCCATTATACGCTCGTCTAAATCTTTTTAAAATTTTTATTTTCAAACTCTCAAATCTTTTTTCCCTTCACGGTGAAAGTAATCAAAGTTCATCGAACTGGCACAAACCGTGTACCGTGCCAATTACTTAAAATTCTTCCGCTTCTCGAAATTTTTATTTTCTCAACTTAAACTCTTCCCCTTCGCGATTAGAGTAATCAAACTTCATCGAACTATCGCAAACTAAGAACCGGCAATCGTTAAAAATTCTTTCACTCCGTATACCCTCGCCAAACCCTTCCCTTCTCTCCTCGAAATTCTTCTTTTCATCCGCTTCGCAATAATCAAACTTGGTCAAATTCAGCACAAAACTCGATTGTTCAAAATTCAACGGTACACTTTCCTTTCCAAATGAAATATCGGACAACGATAGCTCATTCGTCACTACGGCCAGCAGTACACAATAGATCTGGCGCGAAACGGACGAGGGAGATCGGTTGCGTGGCAATTTCCTGTCCCTTTTTTCCCCAGAAGGGATGAAAAGGCTGGCAATGATTCGTTTACCAAGGTGGTTCGTTAAAGCTCGCTCGTCTCCGCTCGCGACGCCTATGCACGGGGCAAATCGAGCGTGTATGGCCGTGTGCGTGCGTGTCGTGTGTTTCGTGCACATGGTTGAACAATACACGGTCCGGGCACCGATCTGGTGATCAAAGTGGCGGTGAACGTGTCCACCCTCCCGGTGTCCACACTTTGTGACCATAGGCGTCGCGCGAAAAAGCTCGCTGCTTTTGTTCTTCCCCACTTTTAGATGGAACGATTCTACTTTATGCTCTTCTGTATTGTAACCGCGATGCGCGAACCAGAGTGAATTATTTCGAAGAAGGATCGTGTGGAAGATTTTTCCAAATTGTCTCGTGGTTTACATGAAAATTTGATACTTGATGAATTGGTATCTGAAAAAGAAACAGACTATGTTAGTTTAGAATTATTTATTTGATATAATGAACGAATGAAAGAGTTGGCAGGGTGAATTAATTTGAAGGATTGTGTGATTTTTGTTATATGATTTATAAATGTCATTTTAATTTGATATAGAGATAAAAATGCACAATCATATTCAAAGTCACTAATTATTTGTGATATTCATTTAAATTATCACACAGAAATGATCAAAATCGAATAAAATTCTGAATAAAAATTGATCAATTTTGTAAAAAAATATTTGTACATCTTAGATTTTTATCTTTAATGAATTACAAGGCATCAAGCCTACGCCAATGGATTACCAAGCGTCATATACGATCAGAGGCGAGCTCACACACACGGTACTTACCCTTTTCTAGGGACATAGACCCGTAAGGATGGGGATTCTGCAACTTATTAAAGGTCCGTGAGTCGTCTCCCTTTTGAACACTGAAACGAACGCATCCCGCGCGCTGGTAACAAGGGGTGTGTCGTCGTTCAACCTTAAAAGAGGTGTGAAACGAGACGTGAAGGTTCGCTCTATCGCCTCGATTCTTGAGAAAAAAAAATAGTCTATGTCGAACTGCCGTGAAAAAAGGTTTTTGAACTCTCCTTTGATGATTCTTGCTTGAACCATCATCTTAAATCATCTTTGAGAATGTGGATTTTAAAAATATACAGTTTTCATGTGAATATTCTATGATAATTTATCAAATATTTCTCTATGAAAATTGGATTGAATAATAAAATAAAAACGATCGAATATAAAAGCAAAATGACACGAGGAAAAATATCAAAATGAAACGTAAATGAAATAAAGAAATAAATATGGAGATGAACCGTGAATAATAATACATAATCCAATAAAGAAACTAGACATAGCAAATTACACAATATTCTTATCGAGAAACCGAGATGAAATATTAAACATTAAATATTGGAGATTGAAATCAAAAGATGACCATCGTTTTTCATCGGTGAAAAATGAACAATCTATTATATCTAATTAAATTTTATATATCTCTCTGATAAAATTTCATTCCATCGAATAATTTGGATATAAATAATACTTGTTAATAATACTTAAACATCAATATGAATTAATTTAATAGCTAAATTCACTTTTCACGAGAATGATCCATCTGCTCGTTTCGAGTATTCCAGCCAATTTCTCCATTTCGTCGAAAAATTAGTGTAATTATCATCCTAAATTAGATTCTTTAACAATGAAGAGATTTTATTAGTGAAACGAGTGCACAGTATAAAAGAGTTTTATAAACGGAAATAATTTCAGACTTTTAACGTGTAGATTATAAAAAATGAACATTGAAATGAATATCATATCACTGGAAAGTCTACTTTTTTTTGTATTTTAATTTGACACGAAAGTACCTCTCAATTATCTTTTATAATTATTATTCCGCTATTTATTTAAGCAGATTGCAACGAATGTTTTACCATAATAGCGTGCTAAATAAATATTTGAATTTTCAAAATAAATGGCTAATGAAATGACAGGCAGACTCTGCCATTTATCTATTTATATATATATAAGGATATTTTATACCGGTATCATACGAAATTCGAAACACTGAAACAAACCAAACATCATGATTATTATTAAAATTTAGCATTTAATAAATGCATAAGATAATATCAAAAAAAAAAAAACGAACGTAATTTATACGCCAAAATAACGAAAAATTATTTACAGAAACGGTTTCAAAATCAGTGATCGTAACACCATAATGTAATCACTACTACTGACGATCGTAAAAATTCGAGATCGTTGAAACGTGAGCGATCTAGCGTATTTTATTCGACCATCCGTAGGGATACAAATTCACGTGGAACAATCTGCAGCGGGCCGATTCTGAATGTAAATGGGCCGAAATTAGTCGAGCGTTGCACACGTACACGGCGATAATTCGCGTGAAAATAACGAAAACAACGAAAAATACATCGTTTCTATTTTATCATTGTTGTTTTTACATCGTCACGTCGCGTTTCGCCGCAATTTCGGTTTGTCATTCGAAACTTGAATTGTTTTTCAACCATACCCAATTGTTACTTTTGTCCATGTTGAATAACGAGATGCGATTTTCTTACCGTGCCATAATATTTGTCTCGATAGCTGCAATTAGGTTAGCACAGTAATTTGTGGATGGGACGTTGTGGATTTAACGATAATGGAGTTTACAGAAGTTTATGGAACTCGTAGAATTTTCATCGCCGAGACCGATATAACTGGGATAAAGTATTTAATAAATAAATCCATTTAAAGTAGACCGGGAATTGTATCGTTCATTCAATTTCTGAATTTTCAGATGGATTCGCGGTGTAATCTTTTATTTTATAATGGATATTATTAGATGGATGATAAAATATTATTGGTAGAATCAGTCTCCTATAAATCCTCCTATGGAATAATTCTTATGAAATAATCTTTCAGTCGATCAATTCCTTGATAACTTATTGGATAATCTTATGCCTTCTCCATACGATTTTGAGTGTTAATATCACAATTTCGATAATCTATGATCTTTGATTCTCATCAATACGATCTCGATAACTTCTATGATCTTAATTCCATATTTCATTTCATTCGAATATATATACGATGCGATATTATTTTTACAAATGATCTAATATTCCACTCTTATTTTTCTTTATTTACTTTTTCCTCTTAATAAAATATATTTCATTCTCCTCTATTTATCGCTATCGTAGCGCGCAATATAAATCACGACACAAACGTACAAAACTGCATATTTCTATCTATCTACAGACATCTATAATAATATACGCTCGATCGATGATAAAAATAATAAAAACGAAAAAGCCAAGATAAGCGTTACAATGGCAAACAGAAATACACAATGCACAAACATTCCGGGTTTCAATTACAGAATTATTACATCCGACACGCGCCATCTGTCCCTGTCGGTTTTCGTATTTCGTATCGTATATATCATCCGTTTCCCACGTGACTATTGCGACATCCGAAGTTAACCGTTGTTGCCTGTCCACGTAACACTCTTCCCTGCCATCCAGGTAAACTCGAACGAGTATGCAAACAACAATATCGTACGCAGTATTGTGTGCCAGAGAAAAGAGCGCAGGGGAACACAGTGGGGGAACACTCGAGAAAGTTACAGCGGGTGGAAACAACCCTTATCTGCTTAAGTGGATGGGTGAGAGAGGACGTCTCGACGTCGATGCACCGATGTGCTACGTTTTCCTGTCCCTTGGCAGGAAGAAAGAGTTCTTTCTTTCTTTCTTTCTCTCTCTCTCTCTCTTTCTCTCTTTCGCTTGAAAGATGAATGGAAACTCGTGCAATTTGTTCCGGACGAGGCTCTGTTCTCACATTAATTTTGAAGATTGAAAGGAAATCGGGGTAGTTGGAGGACGATGGATAGTGGAAATAATAATTTGAAGTCTTTTGTAGAAAATTTGCAAAATATTCAAGCTTGTGAAGATATTTTTATCGAATGCGAGAAAGATATTTTATTTTAATTTTATTTTGTAATTTATATATATATTTATTTTTGCGTTTCTCTGAATGGTTTTTTGATGAATGAAATTTTCTGTATATATAAGAATTTTTGAAGTATTTAGCCGATGTTTTATTTTTTTTTAAATAACTATGCTATTCATCGTTTAGTTTGGAATAAAATTTGAAAAGCATTTATGAATACAATAGAGACAGATAAAATGCATATTCGATACTGCATTCTGTTCGTATTTTAATCCAATAAAAACGGGAACAATCGAAACCAATGAAAATGATTTGCTTCACAATGACACGTATTGATGACAACGTTATAATATATGCAAACTAAAGATTTTGCAGTGAAGATTTTAATTTTGATTATGATTAACTTCGCTTCAGCGACTATAATAAGTTTGAAATCCAGAGATAAAAGTTATCGATCGAAACCTGAAACGTTGATATAAGATTGTTATTCGAAAGATAATTTTAATTATAAAATTCATTTGAATGAAAAGCATATTTATATAAATAACTTAAAATTCAAAAAATGCAATGAACAAACCATGAAAGATTTTATAAAACTGTCTACAGATTTATGGAAATTTCAAATCGATTATTTCCTAATCTCCAAAAGATATAAAATATAAAATATAAATTGAAAATTTTTAGAATAGAAAAATCTTTGCAATCTTTAATTTCTAAAACACATCGATAAGAAAAATTTTATAGTTTTTATCATATTAAAATAATTTTTATCATAAATACCTATGTACATATCTAATTCTAATATTGAACGATAATAATGTTCAACGATTCTCGATTTCCACGTTTTTGTCATATGTCTTTGCTACAGTGTCGAATTTCGATTTAAAAGAGGAGTCGGTTTTATAAAAATGATCCATGGCGGGTTTAAAATATACTCAGAGCACTTGTACACCGGTGTGCAGTAAAGTTACACGACAGATGGTATTTGTCAGCGCGCCTCTACGTAACTCAAACACGTACCACTGCTTCTGCAAAGGGGTGTGAAGGATCACAAATGCGTTTCGTCGACCTCGAGAGACCACTTTTTGCGGCCTTTTCCACAGAAAAATCGAGACATAGATTTTCAGTTCAATATTTACCACTCGCTTCAATTTTTTTAAACGCGTTATGACGACGTATAGATCGATTTAATGCATTTATCGATGTTGAACAAATTTCAGAATAATTAATTTATTTGAACATTGTACGTACGTTTTATAATGTAGTCATACATTTGGCCACAGAGGTTTTCCTCTGAATAAAATATTTTAAAAAGGCAGAGGTAAATTTTCAAATTATTTTTTTAGAGTTAGCTTTGAAGCACTGGAACAATAATAATTCAGGGGAAAAAATAATTATTTTATTACACGTTTTTTACGTGTTTTTCGTCGCTGTCATTCAATTTTTATAAACGAATTTTCTCTGGATCTAGAATCGATTTTTCATTGCCATTTTTGCCATAAAAATGTTATTATTTATTAAGTGCAGCCTGTATAAAATATCTAAACGCATAATTTAAAAAACAATGGTAAAAGTATTCTAGTAAATTAGAGATGCAAAGTAGCCCACGTAATTCTGCTTTCGTTTGCTCTCGTTTTTATTTTTTGTTTCCGAAATATTACTGCATAGACTATTTGAATGAAAGTGCACATGTTATTTTTGTAAAATATTGTCGTTTAATCGCTTTGTCATTTAAATTTTATTTTCTATTTTTCCACCTTTAAACGAACATGATCAATAATATAATATTAGATCAATTAGAAAATTATTAAAAATATACGTACACTGAAAATAAATTTCAATAGTGAATATATTTAATTATACGGAAGATTAATAATAATAAAATAATTATTAATTTATTCTCCATACAAAATGAACAATTTAATAATAATGTAATAATTGTGACACATGCAAATTAATCGTATAAAATATTTATATATTTATTTGAATTACGATCAGATTATCATTATCATAAATTAGTGTAATCATTTTTAATTAACGTTAAACTTATAACAATTTAGAGGATAATATATCGGGCTAATTATTGATTTATTGATGATTTATTGATCAATAATTTCTGAAGAATTAAACATATTCATTTATAATGAAATTAAGAAATTTTCAAAAAATAAAAATAATTAACTTCTTGTGAAAAGTCATGAAACAAATATATCTATAGAATTAAATAGTTACAATCAGCTTATCAGACGCGAGATTATAATGTAATATAAGGAAAATAACCTGCTTTTACTTATTATAATATTCATTTATTTTTTTTTTTTTTTTTTTTTGCTTGAATGTAATCATGTAGCTTAATTAGGGATAAAAGCTTTTCTGCAAATAATTCTCTTCTTGTATTTAACATCACATTTTATATTTCGTTTAGTTTTTCGTTTAAGATCATTAGTACACTTAATAACACAGAACAATAAACTTAAATTTTTTTTCAAGATAATAAGGATTAATTTCAAGTATTAAAGAGTAAATAAATTTTACTTTTACTTAATTTTAAATATTTTTAAATGTTTGTTAATATTAATATATGTGAATTAAAATTAAAATTTATTATATTCTAAATAAGATAATTTTATACAAGTTTAAATTTTTTAAGATTTTTTGCTTTTATTTTTATTATACTTTTATAGGAAATAATTGTCTTAACTTTGTTCAATTTTCTATATGATAATATTGTTTTTGTATTATTAACGATGTTGTATTATTAAAATGAAGCATTATGAAAATGAATATATAAGATCAGACAAAGTAATAAAATAGAAGATTAATGAATTCTTTTTAAAGAGTTTTGTCTCAGAAAATATTGATTTTATAAAAGTTTGAATAATCTGTTCCTTCTGAAACTAATTCGTGAATTTTAATTATTATTTGATTGCTTTTAAAAGTTTCAAAATGAAAAGCTTGTATAATTCAATTTAATGACATTTTGGTTATATTTCGGTTCATTTAAAATATTACATAAAATAAAGTTATCCGAAATTATTGATATATTTTGCTCGACTTTCCAATCAAATATTTCATACGCAAAGCTTTTGAATATTTATCACACGACGAAAAATTTCGAATAAAATTCATATAATAAAACTTGTTTTATTATTCAATGAAAAATTGCAGCAATGGGACGTTATATGGGCCATAAATGTTATTCATGTTATTCAATTTTGATTAACGCGATAAAATTTTATATCTCAAGTTTTTTAATAGTATATTTTATAAACAAAAAATTGAAAACAATAATTGATTTATTAATAAATATTATATATAAGATATATGATCTTTATATTTATACAATAATACGGTGATACAAAAATTTATTTCTTTTCTTGTTATTTTTCTATTAATAAAAATTACATTTCCTTTTCCATAATCATTTGAATAATGAAACAACCATTTCCTTTCATACACGGATCCATTCCATTCTATTCAACTAATTTGAAACAACCAAGTTCCACGGACAATATCGCATAATTACCCTAGTTCTCAATTGAATAAAACAATTCGAATTTCTAGCTAGTCGGATTCGTGATATTAAAATATTAAAATCACAAGAAATATACCCTATATGAGATTGATCAATGAAAACTATAATTAAAGAAATATTGTATGGAACACGTTATGAATTTTATCAGGAGAAAATATTTAAATAATTAACGATAAAATTAAAGACAATATAAGTAAACTATGCTAATTACCATATTTATCTTTATAATTTTTAACAATTTTTCTTTACCATTCAAATGATATTTTTTGATGCACAATGAATGCATCAATTACTTAAAAATGTGAAAATGGTCCTTCTCGTCATTCGAATATACATTTCAATACAATTCAATCTCACCAACACAGTATTCCAAAATTTGCTTTCAATTTAATATTTCGCAACACATTATTTTCCAGTCAATTTTTTGCCTCTGCCTTTGTTTTTCTCTCTGTATATCTTTCACTCTACTTCTTCTCCTTCGTAGAAATTCTGCGGTTGAGTAAAAGTGTTTTTGTTCCACTTGGACACATAATCCTGGCACTTGGCCAGATCTTAAAAATGAGGCTCGAGAGGGTAGCCTCCGCTTATTTCTCGAATTAAAACGAAATCACTGGTCCTCTCAAAACCGGTTTTCTGATTTTTTTCGATAGACCCGAAATTTTTTCTTTTCGCCCCGATTCGAAACACAATATCGCATTGTCCCTTTATTCGCTAATGAAGCCGCATAAATTGATTGCAATTCGAAGCTTAATTGCATCGTTGGAAACGATACTCCTACTCTCGGTCGAATTCGACGACGAATTTCGGCGGATTAATTCGGAAATCGAGTTTTTTGGTTGCATGAAAAAATTTTTTTATCAACAACGTTACATTTGACGATTTTTTAATATATTTTAATTGAATTTTTAATGACTTAATGGGATTGTATCAGGCTGTTGAATCAGGCTGTTGTTAAAAGAATTAATAAATTCGAATTCTCTGGACAATTGACATAAGATAAAAATACAGTAGTAAAATTTGTAAAAAGTTTTCGAGTTTAGATTTTGAAATTTTATTTTAGGAAAACAATACTCTTGCTAAACAAGCGTCGTTGTGAATAGATATCGAGGTGGAAATCAGTTGATTCGTGATATTCCTACGTGACGTACAGTTATGACTTATTTGAGTTATTCACTGTCAAAGTTTCAACTCGCGTGTTACAAATCTAAGTACTTCACCGTGTCGTGCTCTTGTGTTATTTTTATCCTGTTTTATGCGAATGTACATTCTAATATTTTATACCGCCTTCAAAAAGTGCATTTCACTTCGATAAAAACATTAAAAAGCTTTTCCGAGTTTATTTCCGCACATTTCTCGCTTTCAATGATTTATCATTGATCCTAGAAATGATGAAATTATTGTAAAAATTGATCTTGAAATTATTTAAAATTTCACTTGTTTCATTTCCTTTCCTCTTTAAAAAAAAATTATTTTGAATCATTGTTCGAAATAAAAAAAATAGTATTTGTTCGTATAAAATTAAAAATATTCACATATATTCGTAAAAAAATCTGCAATGATAAACATAATATCGCCGCATTATCAAATCGAATTTTTCACAATTAGATTTCGAACTGGTAGATTTCACTGTAAGTCAAACAAGTCTGCAAACAAGGAAACCAATTCCCCACTCTTGTTTCTTTTCTCCCGTGGAATTTCTTCTCTTTCCCTATCTCTCTCTCTCTCTCTCTCTTCCACTCTCCACTTTTCAACATCTCGCTCCTCTCTATTTTCGAACAATGTCGATGGGCCTCCTTCGCCCGAAACTTTCCCCCTCGTAATTAATAGTTGGTTTTAAAGTTCAAGTTTTCTCCCTTCTCGCTCGCCCTTGCACACTCACCGACTTTCCATTAATCAATTTCTCCACGGCGACAAGTTTACTTTATTCCGGCGTGTAACGCTCTACTTTATTTACCCGGCTCGGTCCGCGGTCCTTGTCGTTTTTCCACGTAAATCCCTCGTGCAAACGTTAATTTATTTCTGCTCCACGATCATTGAGATGCCTTTGACCCTCTTTGTTCCATTCTTCGTGCGTGAAAAAAGTTCGAAGCTGAATGATATGCGAAATCGTTCGCGAAAGGATTGTTTTCATTCAATTTGCCAAGATCGAACATTGGTTGATTGACGTGTTAATTTTGGTAAAACTGTTGTTTGATCTTATTTTAAGCTTTTCCTGATTTTGTTCAAATTAACGTGTCGTTGGAGAAGATGCACGTTCTTTATTTTAATGGATTGATAATTGGAAAGATGAATGAGATGAAGAAGAAAGAGAATATTTTTTTTATTTTTGTTATATTTCTCACGAAATTTTTGGTTTTAATTTTAAATATATATAAAACATATCGAGGAAACTGCACGAATGTTAAATGAAACCATTATAGCAATTATTCTTGCAACATTTTATTCGGCATAACCATTCCCGGTAGTGGCCCATTTATTTCTGCTCGTGCAGCACTTATTGCCTGTGACAGAGAAACTCCATGAGAAAATAGGAACGCGACATTGTTTCGTGGTCGATGCACGCTGTCGTAAAACGATTTTCGATTTTACGCGTTGAATGTGGCTGATCGAACGGGCCTCGATAAAAACCAGCCGGAAACTGTAGTGGCGGAAGGCTCTGACCAACGTGTCGGATGTGTCCCGATGGAATTTTGTGGAAATTTTTAGTCGTGATGTCCGTGGTCATTGTTTCGCTTTTCTACTTTTTCCTTCCTTTCTTTTCTATCCGTTCTTTGACGACCATGATAGCGATTTCTTTACGATCTATACACCATGTGGAAATAAACAATCTTTTTATTCGTTCAGTTTGAAAAGTAATTTTTAACGCGTTTGTTTAAAATATGTTTCTTGAATATGAAATATCGAATAATTTTCTTAATTTCAATTATTTCTATCAATTTTATCAACTGGTTGTACATCGATTGTAATTAGAAATTTTTCCAATAAGCTTTCTCATTTTGTATTACCAAAATTGATATTCAATTGTACGATATTCCTTATTTTTTATTCTTCGCAATATCTTCTAATTGCACGAACAACGAGTTTATCGAGGTTATTTCAGAAAGAAATCTTTCAAATTTCCTCGGTCCAACGATCGACCGGGGAATGATCCTCGAATTGTCCTTCTTGCGAAAAAAAGATTTTCTTGAACGAAATTGAACCTGCAGGGTTAGAGTCTTATTAACACGAATATAGCCAAGGATCCCACGAAATATAGGATACCTTTCTGATTTGCCAGCTTTCACGACTGTATCTCTTGTTGATGGGTCATCGGGGGACAATAATTGCCTGACCGGACCAGCCTCGCTTCCTGGTTCCATTGAAAGCTTTATTGCATCACACACTGGCATTCTCGATTCGGTGGAACGAATCGGCGACATTGATCCGCATCTGAGATCAGCCAGTGATTTCAGGGTGCCTCGATTGGCCGCTTGATTGGACAATTAATGTTGCTTTATGCGAACCACCATTGGAAATCTCGCAATTACAAGCCACACGGAACATTTCGAGATTGTTTTATGGTTTGCGTGATGGAGGATCTCGTTTGGAGAATAACTACCTGGATCACTAATTGGATTGGTCCAAGTTGTTCGTAAACTGTAGACTTTTTTGATTTTCAATCGTTATATAGTATTAGGTAGAATAAAACTATCTCGACGATTCTATATTTTCTACTTATAAGAAGAAACTTTCAAGATCGTCGATATTAACGAAACTTTTAGAACAGTGTAGCAGAATTCTTCCTGTCTACAAATCATACACTATATTAAGACAGATATTCGAAAGTTTTTAAGTTATTTGCTTTTAAAGTTTTCAGCTTGGCTTAAGCACGAACTATATTCTCCGTTTAATAACTCTAGATGCATATATACGTCCTTTTCTTTTTCAAAATTTTTTTTTTTACTTTAGAAATTAAATTATTATACAACTTTCGAAAAGAAAAAGAATTTGTAACGAATCTATCCCAAATTTGATCCTTTCTTCTTAATCCTGTCATAATCACGGATCGAATGCTTGATTAATCCCAAATTCAGCAACTTTGTCTAATTAACCGTGTGTCATTTGAACTCCGTTCAAACGTTTCGCTATCCATAATTGTTAGCACGCTATGGGATAACAAAATCCTATCCTCTCATATACGTATGAGTGCATCAGTGACGTTTAATGCCTCTTAGCCATAAGCCGCGAGGTTTGGACCAACGAGGACCTGTTAATACCACGGTTTCAAGAGGTTTGCACAGATCGAAGAGGCGAAAGCCACACGTGCTTCCTATAAATTGCATGTCCTCATAATTATCCGGGTCCGTGGTGGCCCGTACACTCCCTCTATCTGGAATCCTGGTGGACAATGGGGTGCCAAGTTATTACGATCCACGTTACGTTGATAAGCTTCATCGTTATACCGATCCTTTGGTTGGCATGGAGGATAAACTTGTTACTTATGATCTTGTTTAAAAGAATTCATATAAAAAACGAATTCATATAGATCCTTGTAAACTTTGTTCGATAGAAATTTTAACAAGATATTCTCCGTTGTTTGTGCTTTTCAATTGTGATTGAATTGTATATTTAATGGAGACGTAGATACTTGTTGAATTGTTGTGCGAGCTTGTTATGAATATTGGAGAAGATAAGTTTGAACGACTATTAATAAAACAGGATTATAAAAATTTGATTCTATTTTTAACTCTAATTATTTTTATTTATATTCATCTTACAATTCATTTTTAATATAGTCCCCTGCAATCTTCAGTGTCTTTTTAATTACCAAACAGCAGATAATAACTAGCGATTGTTTAAACTTTATATGAAATTTCGGTCCATCCTGAATTTTATCGCCGAAAGAAATTATAAATATAAATAAAGAGAAATCTCTAATTTGTGTCCATTAAAAGTCCAATCTCTAGCGCGCACAATGCGAATTCTCGGATAATAGCATGCAAAACTTGAACTGTAACCAAAATTGAAACGCGCGTGTTATTTCAACTATTATCGCGCGCTAATATCCCATTAAAACTTAATTCCTATCGTGCATGTCCAACTTACAATCGACTTACCATCCATTCGAATAAATAAAATCATTCGCCAAATAATCGAAACGAAAAAGACATCGAAACGATACCAAAATTTGTTCACCATTGAAAAAAAAAAAAAAATAAGATGATCCCTTTACGATCTGCCCATCGTGCTCCCCACGCACACAATAACCTCGCAAAGAGCTCTCGATATTGTATTCAATTACACGGCGGAATAGGCTTTTGAATGCGGCGCGGATTGAAATGTGGAATTACGATAACAACAATAGAGAACGCGATAAAATCACTTGGCCGAATACATATTCGATAACTTGGTTTTCGAGTTAATGGTAACTGCGACCATTATTTGCAAATCGCATCAGCCATTTGCCATTTCGTTGCTGGTCCATTGATCGGAATGTTCTTTTTATCCTTCCTGTTCCTCGTGTGCAGCATTGTTTCGAACGCGAGTTTTACACGATTGTCCTTTTCCCGCTCTTTGTCCATTCGAATGCTTTTAACTCTTTCGATCATTACAAAGGGAAGTATATCGATACGAGTAGTTTATTTATTTATCTTGTTTCTTTTTTTTTCCTTTTTTTAAATGTATCATTGTATTATTGGTTTGGAAATAGCATGATTCACTTTTGGTCTTATAAATTTGGAAATGATACATGATGAACGTATGTGTATAACATAAGTGAAGAAAGATAATTAATTAAAAATCAATTCAAAATATTAATGAAATATTATTTTTCCTTTAATAATTAATGCCTCGATTTACTTTCAAGAGTTTCATTAAATTCTAAATTGATCCCTTTACCATCCCTCAACTATTTAAAATATTTTGAAAACTCGTCTACGTATTTTATTGATTACCACGAGTTATTTACTCTATTATCTAGCCATTTAAATAACCATTCAGAAAGTTTTGAATTCTGAAACTTCTTAACTATCGAGAGCCAGTTCGAAAAGCCATTCTCCGAGAAAATTCATTTTTGTTATATTCTGAAACAAGAATATCAAGAATTTAATTAAATATTAAATATTCTGGATATATGGCAAAGATACGATTAATAATACATGATTACTAGTCAGTGAATATAATAATAGGTATAATATAATATAAATATATTATCATAGGTATTACGTATAATGGAATAACGTAACAGTGGGATGAAATAATATAATCATATGTATAACAATGAGAATCATACATTATAATATAATTAAGATAACTAAAGAATGTAACATGATATAATGTTACATTCTATATAAAATAAAATAGAAAAACAAAATAAATAAATTGGAATGTAATGAGAGACAACAAAAATATAAAATATTTTTTTCGAATTCGTTTTGGAGAATATTAATTTTCCTTATTTCCTTATTGAATTTATTATTGACACATTTGAATATATGTAAATATCGATTCTTCATAATTGTATTGATTATCGACAACAATATATAGTATAGTATAGTATAGTTACGTTTCGTCAGAACAATATGTTGTATCCCATTTCCTTTGTCATATTTCCTTTGTTATATTATATTATCTTTATCCGATTCTAATACGACTATGGAGATTATAGTTTCTAGCAGCTATTCAACGTACAGAATTGAAATAATTTAAGCTCATTGTCGTACTTCCTGCCAGCATGAGGTTGTGGAAATAATTACATTTGAAATGTATAACCAATTATTGTTCATCAACGTTTAATATATCTGTTTAAAAATAAACTTGTGAGAATAAACTACGGCATATAATTATTTCCAAATACAGGAATCTTCTAAAAAAAAATTTTTGGATAATTTTATTTTACGATACAAAAATCTAAACATTTTCTTAATAAAAATGGGAATTCTATATAAAATTTCAAAGTTTTAATTTTAAAAAAGAATTCTAACCATTATAACTATCTATATAACCAACTTGTTAATTAATATATAATTTTAATTCATGAAAAATATATATACTTAAATATTCTATAATAACGCTGCATCTGTTGAAGGATAAATAATCAATGAATGAATTTATGTATTAAACTCAAAACTGAATTTATATTTTTATTAGATTATTATTATAAATCTAAACATTTTTATCACTTCTCCCTCAAAGAATTAATTATTAAAAAAAAAAGAAAAAAAAAGACTTTTTATCGTCATTATAGATATTTATGCAGAATAAAATTTCTACGAATATAATTAAAAAAGAAATAAAACTTATAAATAAAAATTTGCCTCATTTTTCCAATATGGCATATATGGCATATATGGCTACATTATAAGATCATCATCATTCAAGAATATCCAATATAATTTTTATTCAATACTCGATAAAAACGAAACACTTCTAACACTACCATCGATGCATCTTCTCTATCATTTTCTCTTGCATTTTCCCATTATCCATGGACGAGGGCGTTATAATGTATCCGGTTCGGTTAAAGCATCGAAGCTGCACTGGGCTAACGTAACCCATTGTGCTGGCCGGTACCACAACATTGGTGTTAAATTGCAATTATTAATCGCGGTAAGTAAACTATACGAGGGGTTGCTACTTCCAGCACTCGAGACTGGTGGTTTACTCGTATCGTAATTTTCCAATGGCTTCTGTTATATTTTACAGAAAAATTACCATATCTGCATTTTAATTATGTCCCTACCTTCTCATTATTCCCTTCTCGTTGATTTAAAACTGAGACATTGAACGAGAAAAATAAAAGAAAAACATTTGTTTCTCGTATTGTACACGGTGATTGACTTGAAAAATAATTGGTAAAAATTAATCAGGAAGGAGGAAATATAAAGTTAATCTATTCAAAGTCAATCGAATAAATTAAGAAATTTAAATTACGAATCGAATTCGAAAAAATATTCATTAAACTTGATCGAAAGTAACATGCACCAATACGAATTACATAATTAACACGCAACGGGCGGAATTAACAACTTTTTCAACCTCTAATTGCGCTCCGAACTCTCATCACAAACTTCCTAATCCTTGCGTAAATGTTGAACACAGCCAACTATAACAAACTTTCGCAAGTTTCGAGCAGCTTTGAAGTTGTATTTCAATTTCGCAACGACTTCACCCCCCTGTATTTTCTCTTTAACTCTCCCTCTTCAACGACTCCAACAGTTGTTTTCAAATATAATTTTATTTATTGCCGAACAAACAAAGACGAAATTTTCCACAAAAAGGGGGGAGTAAAAAAGGAAAAAAAAGAAAAAAAATTCAGCAATTTCAACAAGCGTTGAATTCTCCTTAAATTTTACGCCATGTTCTGGTTTCCTGTGTGTCGCTACCTTTGCTATTTATCAACCGCATTCTTGGCCGCAACACAGTGTAGAAATACGCGAGAGAAAATGCACGGAGATAATTTTACCGCGTTTTACATCAAACGAGATTTGCTTTCGTGACCCGGCATAAAGAAACAGCTCTGCTAAACTACGTGGAGCACGCGTTGCGATCCTTACAAGTAATTTGCTCGTCTCTCTAGGAAATTATGTTCTTATTTCGCGAATAACTTTTAAATTTTGAAGATATTACACGGATGATGCACTCAGATGATATTCGCGAAATGAAAATTATTCTTAAACGCTGAAATTACCGAATATCAGTTTAAATTGATTAGCGTCAAACTTTGTGAAATTATTAAAAATTATATGAATGATGAAATTATTTTAATAATAGTTATTAATAATTATTTTTTTTAAATCTTTGATCTTTGGATTTTTATTTCCCTTTGATATAATTTGTAAATTAAAGTAAAGAAATAATTCGTGAAGAGGAAGACGAAAAGAATTCTATTAATGTAGCTTGAATTTATCTTTTCTTTTTTTTTAGATTTGTTTTCAAGAAACGTGGCTATTTATATGTCGGTTTTATTAATTAGGAATATGAAGCTAATTCACGTAAAAGTAATTTTACGGTTCATTTCGAATTTCCCTCCAAACTTCGTTAACCGATAAAGAAAGAATTTTCTTATTCGTGCTGTTGCATCGCGAGATGCATCGTCTAAATTTTTGCGCTCCATCTAAAGATATAACTTCTAACTTCGTCGGGAGAGCCATTTAAGCTTTTATTACGCCATCATGCTACACTTCAAGGTAAAGACTCATAAGGCTATGCTATGACGCATTTATGAAAATCATATTTTTTTCAAGAATTATCTTTCTTTATGTAGAAAAGAAATTTTAAAGAAATAAAAATTTCGCAATTGGAATTCCATGAAATTTAAATGCATCACACATGTATCTATAGAAAAAAATCTTAATTAAATTCGTCAAGTATATTTGTTCAGTTAACTATTTCGAATTTCAATTTACGCGTTGATCTTTTAACTCGAAATTTAAGTTGATTTATAAATACATTGATGAAATGGCATGCGAAATTTTCACGTGACAGAGTGATTCGAAGCCCGTTGTACAACACGTTCGTGTCAATGCAAGACACTGATTTCGCGTCTACATACTTGTCTGTCTGAAATGCAATTGCATACACGATGCGATGTATCGATAGCGTATGTACATATCGAAGTTGAACATTATGCGACCGGAAATAAATCGACTACTGTCAGATTGTGGAATGGAGAATCTTATTCGATTGGCAGAAATCGAGATTATTTCATTTCGTTTGTTTACGTCGTCAAGAAAATGATTCGTGAATAATATCATTTGAAGTTCGAAATTATTCATACGTTTTCCTTGGTAATGTTATTCTCTGCGTATAAAAAAAAAAAATTAGTGGAAATGAAAAATTTTTCATATAAAATTGAAACTTACTTTCTTTAAAGAATTGAATGATAAAAAGAAAATAGGTTCGTTTTTATTGCTAATATATATTAATAAAAAATCTCTACCTAACAATTATTTAATGAATATCAATTATTAAAAACTAACAAAGAAAGAAAATCGTTTTTTCTCTATTACAAAATTCTTAATATTTCTCTTCGCTTATTCTTATTAAAAAATCATATTTCTTTAAAAATATTTAATCAAAATAATGCTTATTAATATCCATAAAAGAATGAAAATCTGAATAAAGAACAATTCAAGAAGAAATCCAATAGTTATCAAAAACAAAAAGAAAAAAAAAACAAAATCAAAGAAGAAACAATTACATTATACTGATATACACACGAGTATAATGAGCAAACTTTAATAGAAGATTTTTCCAGTTAAAAGTAATTTTAAAAATGGAAAAAAAAAAAAAGGAAGAAAGAAAGAAATATATGTTAGTTTTCCCTATTTACTTTTTCAAAGAATCTCGTTAACTTGTTCCGCTCGTTTGCTTCTAGTACCAAGGGCGGTTCTGAAAGAACAATACCAAGGGGACGTGGAAGTGGACGAGGTGGATCTGATGCATCAGTTCGAGGAAGGGTTCGACAGGGCTGACTTCAGAGCTGAGTTCAGCCCTAGCCCTAACCTTGAAGGACCACAATCACAGCCGAGGGACAACGTGTCTCGAAATTTCCCCACGGTCAGCTCATCTCCACCCAGGGCAAGAACCAACAACGATGGTGAGTAATGGCGGGTGTTAAATTATTTCCTCTCGCAGAATTCGAGGCCCAGAGCTAACGTTCATAACATACCGCTCGAATTGCTTCTCTCACGAGTTGCATCTATGTATGGCAAACTGATTCGACGTCGATGAACTTCGTGAATCCTCTTCCTGCTTTGTGTCAGAGGGATCGTGGAACTAATTTCGTGGTGCGCGCGAAAGCGATCCTCGTTCCCTTGGCTGATGCGTTTTTACATTTGCAGAAAATTGGAATACTTTGTTGATATTGATGAATGGTGCAAATTTTTCTTTTCGTTTATTTGATTTTATTCATTAGAAGAATATTGAAATATTATTTTGTTTTGCTAGATTTTTTTTAGAAAAAAATAGAATTTTTTTCGAGCGGTATGTTTCACTGAAGAAAGTATTTTGTAAGGAGAAATCATAGCAATTATTATAATATATTATAATGATATTTAAAAAAGTACAAATGAGATAGAAAAAAAGAATTACAATAGAATGTCGATCTAAAAATTATTTTAATTTCTCTATACTCGTTCTTTTACCTAATACTTTCATATTTGAATATATCTAATATCTAATTATTACACGATGTATGCACAATAATCTGAAAAGATTTATCTCCCAATTAATTCGATATTCTAAATGGTATATAGTATTCTGTATCTTCACATTCTATGAATCAATATTTTCCAAAATTTACGTACCAATTATGCATATCGATAATCAATCTGCTTGATGATCTCTCCTTCGAATCACTTTCATGATCTATTCGCACGCATATACGCACGCATGTTTGCTTGACACGATTTCTCACCTTAACACGGTCGGTTGGATCCGCACTGATACATGGCATACGCGTGCATAAACATCGAGCATTAGCGAAACCAAACTCATTATCAAACGCGAACATTAACGCTCGAACGTAATTAGGGTTAATGTAACGCCGATATCGCGTTGCTTTATGATTTATATACCTTGGATATATATATATATATATATATATATATATATATATATATATATATATATATGTACATAGATATATACGTAGAACTCTTATCTGGTGATCCGTGCCAATCCACGAGTATTTTCTTGGTCAATAACGGTTGGCGGTTCTGATGCTAATAGGAAATCGATAGCCTTGGATTTGTAAACCTAGGGAGGAGCGTGCATCTCGTGTTACAGAAAGTACAAGTCCAGATGCAACCAATCGTCATTGCTCAAAACGTGATACGGTTTCTGGAATTCGGTCAACGATCGTATTCGTCATGCATCCCTGCATTTTGATAATTGCCAACCAATTGTTTGCAAATCTACGTAGAATAAGATATTCATATTGCAAAGTTGAAATAGATCTTGGAATAATATTGGAAAATTTAGAATAATATTGTTTTTTTTGTCTTTGAAAGAAGATTAATTTTGTCGGCAAATCGTAGAGATTTGATTTTAAAAATTTTATTTGAGAAATATTTTACTTGCATTAAAATTGTTGATGATTAAATAAGATTAATATTGCTATGTGATCTGTATTTTTAATTATAAGTAATTTTAATCATTAGAGAAATATGTTGTGCAATCAATTAACAAAGATTTTCGAGTAAAATAAATATTTCTGTGGAATGTATTCAAGTTAATTGATTCTATTCTTCCTTGAAACGACATACGAGAGACATCAATTCCCTGCAATCCGCTATCATTGAAACACGACAGATGCTGGAAAACTAGATATCTGGCAGACGTCGATCTCTGTTGTCCAGGATGGCATAGCTGGTTCTACTTTAGAAACATGAAACGTGTCATTGGTACACTGGTATTACTAATAGCAGTGGTGAATAGTGGAGATTTGAGGCAGAAATAGTTCGATGCCAGGTCTGACCAATATGGGACGTTACTACTTGGACTCCAATCAGTGCCAGAAAACTCGAGAATATGCAGTATTAAAAATAGACCTCTTTTCAATTTGAAAATTATTCAACTACGATTAATTAATTATCTCTCATTTTCATTAACTTTTTAATTTTTCTCGATTATTGCTTGCACTATTCTATTCATTTGTTTGTTTGTTCATTTCACTTGAATTATCCCGAAAAGATTTATTAAAAAAGCTTTAACAAAAGAAAAATAGAAAAAAAAGGAAGAAATTAAAAATTATCTTTACACCAAAATAAAGAAGTCAATTATTAGATATTAAATTATCAACACTATCTTCATATTTCGAGAAACAATTCCCATCTTTATTCGCCTCATATAACAACTATCCCCACGTGCACGAGCACGCAAAATATACCAAGAGAACAGGCTGTGCATTCCTAAATTAGTTCAGACAATCATACCATCGTCTATATTCTTCTTATTAAGATTCGATGCATCACCCTACCTCTCCGTTCCATATTGAATCCATTTCACTATAAATAGAAAAAGAAACTCGTACATCTTCATAATAAACAATACGCTGTGCATTCCTAAATTAGTCGAGATATCTTCCTCTTTTTTCCCTCTTTGCCTGCACGATGAACATATTTTGAACGAAGAAAAACACATCGTTTTTAATCTTTTGCAAACGAGTACTTCGATTCTTGGCAGTATTTTTTATATAAAGATTATTAAATTATAAATTAAAGATCTAAATATTAGGAATAAAGAAAAATATGTTTTAATATCGTATATATATAATTTATATAACGATATTCAAAAGGTTAATAATGCAAAATTGTCGCTTCTTTTGTCTATCCACACGAAATTTTTTCTTTTTTTTTTTTTTTTTTTTTCATCGGAAGATTGCTGGAGATTTTTTAAAGTTGAATCCACAGATGACATATCTTCAAGGATCAAAGGATCTTCTAGGTTTAATTAATTAACGAAATAATTTTTGATTAATTATCTTCTGAATTTAAATAACGCTTATAAAGTATACAGCATTGTAACTGTAATTAGTACTGCATAATTCGCGAAGCTTTTGATGCTCTGAGTGCATAATGAAAATTTTAATGTGATATAGTACGGTGAATTTTCTCTCTTTTGTTCGATCATACTTTAATCGATTTCCACTTTAATATGTTTTCGTTAAAAGAGAAACAATTCGCGCATTTCATGTTAGCTAGTTTCGTTCGTGATTGATAATTTTAATCTATAAATGATAAAAGAATATACTAATACACTTATTTACATTCTAAAATTATTTTAAAATTCTTTTCAAACTTATAATTTCATGCTTTAAAGAACTACTATCTTTTAATTAAATTCAAAAAGATTATTACTAAATTAGTAACTAATTCAAATATCCATTTCCAAACATCATGTTTTGTGAAAATGGATATTTGAATTAGATTAAAATGACATGGAATCATATCTCGATAAAATTACAACTTAATAAACAAATGATAAGAAATTTTTAAAAATTAAAATACACGTTTAAACACAATAAATACATGTGCACACTACTCGAGTACAATTAACCATGTGGAACCAAGCTACCTTAATTAATCATCAAGCAAATTTACCTAGTCTTAGTCAAGGTGTCGACGATATTCTCTTCATCCCGCTCTATTTCATTTCAAATATTTATCGCAATTAATTCGACGACGATCTCACGACGACGCGTGATAACGAGCAAATACGTAAAGTGACGACCCGATGGATAAAACGTTCTGTGGCGATTGAACGACCGACAAAGGGAGCCCCCTCTCGTTGTTCGAAACTTCGAAAGCGATTTTCTCGAGTTAATTTCCTGTCTACTGATTCCTTTAAACGCGCCCTCGCTTCGAAGCGCGATGACGATGAAGATGGGGATGGAGGAGAAGATATTCGAATCGAGGCAAGTTTATTAAATGAAGTAAAAAAAGCGAGAGAATAGATCTTGTTAATTGTCGGAAATGAAGCTAATATTCGGTGATTTGGAGTCGTTTACCAGTTGTTCTATTCTCTTTTGTTTTGACTTTGTTTGTCGGTATCTGTAATAGCGATCTTATTAGTCAATAATTATTAATAATTGACTTGCATTGTATTGAGTGATTGACATAATTCAAAATGTAAATTAGTAGGAATTTTTTAAAATTTCTGAAAATTTTATATACTGGCTTTTTTAATCATGTAATTTTTTGTTGTATCAAATTTTGATTATTGATTACCGTTCATTTGAGACAATAGTGATATAATAGAGAAAAAATTTAAAATCAGACAATATAAAATTTATAATTTATATAATATAATTGCTTCAAATATAATTTAAACGAAAAAAACGATCAAAATCATTAATTATCGAAAGGCCAATAAATTCATTCACATAAATCCATTTATATAATTATACAAAAACAATTACCATTAAAATTAATCTACGAATATTATTGTGTCCACGAATGAATAAGGACACGCTAAACGTTTCAGCCCGAAAATTTCTAATTAGCCAGCAGTCGGAACGAATTGTGTGACAAAATTGAATCATGGAACTTGAATTTCAAAGATTCTTCCGCGAGTCTTGGAAGCTTTAATTGGAATTCTATTCACTCGGACGCGTTTCCAGTCGCGAGTTCTCTTGCTTCGGGTACTCTTCTTTCCAGATGCTCGAACGTACTGAAGAAAAAGAGACAGAGAGAGAGAGAAAAAAAGGGAGAAAGGAACGATCCCTTTATCCAAGAGTTTTGCCTTTTTTATCGCGTTTAGCCACTTCTTCGTAACTCGTTTAATTTCATTTGAATACATTTACGCCGAGAGAGGAGAGTCTTTGGAATATCATATTAAACAACCTTCGTACTCGAACCGCTCTTCACATTATCCATTATTACAAGTTATGTTTAATACGTTTAACTTTGATATTTTTATTCGTTCGATATTTGAAACCTGCTCTTATTAGTTTATTCAATGAGAAATTAATATCGGTCGATCCGCTTGATATGAATTGATGTTTGAATTCTTTTTTTTTTTTTTTAACATATATCCAATCAGTTTTATCGAGGAAACTTTGTAAAAAAAAGTGTACAAGATCTTGCTTATGAAAGACTTATTTGGAAATTCGTTTTTAATTAATGATTATTTGTAAAAGATTTCTATAATCTTTTTTTTTCTAATTTTTATATATTTAAAATCTAAAATTTTGATCTAAACAAAAAATTATTGAAATTAAAAGTTAAAAAATTAAAATTTGAATTATTTCATTCGTATTACTGATAAAACTAAAATTTTGAAATGCAGCACGAGCATAAATTTTTTAATTTCAAATTTGCATAAATAACGAATGCTTCTTTTAACTCTTGCATCAATGTCACGAAAAAAGATTTAGACGAATGTGAGAGGATATAGAGCACGTTATGTTAAAAAATTACATTCGTGAGATATCGCATATTCATACTACCATAGTTAAATGTTAATTAATTTTAAAAATTCCATAAATTTAAAAAAGAAAAAAAGAAAGAATCACAAACCAATATTTCAAATTCTAATATTTCTAACATTTTTCAAGATACCTTCAAAATTTTCATATCTACATAAGCTCAAATATATATATATTTTTTTCGACGTCTGTAAAAAGTACACAGTTCAAAATCTAGTTTAAAAAATTTCAGAAAATTTCATTTCACATCCATCAATCTAATAAATTCCTTCTCTAATAAAAGAATTTACATAAAAAAAAAGAGGGAGAAATAAAATATCTAAAAATTCATGATTATAACACCCTATATTTCCTATATCACCCTTCCTGTCGTCGAAGTAATTCCAACGATCTCAATGAAACGACGGCAGGGAGGGTAAAAGGGAAGAAGCGAGGCGTTGAATACGCTGATTCGACCGAGTTCAACTTAATCACGATGACAAAAGTAGGGGCCAACTAGTTTCGTGCGTTGTATTATACACGCCCCGGCGACCAACTCATTAAACCCACGTAACCGGAACTCAGAATACCGCTTCGAAAGCCACCGCGGAAACTTGGAGAGCTTTCGTCCAAGAAACAGTCTCGGCCTAGGTGTATGCACCTATAATTACCTGGATGCGACGCAGCTGGAGCCTTTAACAGCTACTCTCCTCCAGTTCCTCTCTCTCTCTCTCTCTCTCTCTTTATCTCTGTCTCTTTTTCCCTGATTGATTATCTTCGCGCAAATCGAGTATCTTACGAATGTTTTCCTATTCTTTTCATGAGGAAAGATAGGCTGCTTCTTTAGGTTTTCGCCACCAATTTCTGTTGTTTTAATTTTACAGCGTTTAAACCGGAAAATCGGCTATGAATTTCTATGACCGACTATGAAAGGTATAGAGTCGTTTGTCTCGAACGCTCTTTTTCCTTCTTTCGAATTGGATTTCGCGTATTTGGCGAGGGATCAGAGGGAGATTATCCTTTTCTCGGTTTTATTTCGTATGGGCAAAGTGAAAAAGGCACTTTGTGACAGGGATTAGAGCGAGTAATTGACTTTGTAAGTAGGTCGAACGAAGAGATTATAGATATCTTTCTTTCTAATTTTTTTAAATGAATTTATAAAAATGTTCAAAGGAAATTTATAGTTTTAAAAATGAATTCCTCTGTTAGTTGGATAAACGAATAAATATATTATTCTGTTTTAATTTCGTTCCATATTTATTATTTATACGTTGAGAAATGTTAAACTATAAAGGGAAGACAAGGAATTTGTAATGATTCCAATCTTCACGACATTCAAAAAGAAGTTTTACTGTAAAAGAAACAACTTCTTTTATTCAATTGAAATCAAGCTTAACAAAACTGTATGTTTTAAAAAAATTAAAAAATTCGTGATAAAATAAATTGAAAACTTCTCAGAACTTTCGTTTCCAATTTTATCAACTCAATGTTCTAAATTATACAACCACATCAACGCTTGTATCCCTTATATAACATTTTCTATCCCGCTAGTATCACTATTAATCAGAAATTGATAGCAGTTATTGGCAATAACAACTATCGACCAACTGATACAGAGAGTTTCAGTAGTTTCAACTCGAGAGTATCCTATTCCAGTCAATACATTCTCCAAAGTCTGAACAGGTTAACCATAGGGTGGTCAAAAGCACGAAAATCGTCCAAATTTTAGAAGGTTAGTTTAGATTATTCATAGAGATGGAGAGATCGTATTAGGATTCATTATTAACTATTCATGCGTACGTCTATGCGATCAGATCGAATAATTCACGAATCTGTTGTAATATTAGGGAATTGTACGTAAACGAGACCCTCAATTGATCGTATTAGCATGGTACGATAGTTCTCGCTTTGACGTATACACCACTTGCCTAATGTCGTTGGAGCCGTATACTGACGAATTGTTTACACAAAGAGCGAGAGAGAGGTTAAAGAGCTACAGAGTAGAAATCAATGATTTCGAGATATTGCGTAATTGAATTAATATTATTGTCATATTTGCATTGGACGAAAATTTAAAAATCTAGATTATTGTTATTATAGTCTTTTCTCTAGAAGAAATCTTCCAATAATAATTTTGCAATTTATAATAATGTAGAGATGTTTGAAAAGTAAATTTAAAATTTTTTTAATATCTTCTATGTACTTTTGAAAGGTTTTCTGATATTTTTTAAAATTAGAAACAGAAAAAATTCGAATTGGAGGTACAATGGAGGTTATGATGTTTGCGCAAAAGTAATACTAAAAAACTATATTTACCGAAGTTATTTTAAATTATATATTTTTTTGAAAATAGGATTTTCCAAACTTACAGGTTATCAGTACGAATAACAATATCGTATTGTTACATTTGCCTCTAGTATGACTCGCATAAATGTCGATCTATTCTCTTTTGTTTCATTTATCTTTCGTTTGAAACAGTGTTGCTCTTCTCTATTCACTATTATCAGATTTCAGTTTTCATAAAAGTTCTCTATTATTCTCTTTGAAATGGTGCAATAAATTCGCATAAAATTCGAGAATTTCTTTTTTTATGAAACTAAATCCAAGAAGTTTTTGGAATATATATATCACAAATTGCATGTCGATGATAAAAGTTGGAAAAAGAGATATGTTTATTTTAATCGAAGAAAACGATATGTTGCATATCGTTAAGATCCAATATATGTAACAGAAACTTTATAGCGGCTTCTTTATGCTATCGTGGTTAGAATTTAATTAAGCTTCGTCTTTGCGGTTTGCTAGGTTTTCGCTCTAATTAAAGCTTGATATTCTTGATGGTTACATTATACTGCTATGATATTCTTTTTTTTTTGTATATTGTTTTTTATATGAAATTATTAAATTATAATTCGTCCATTGTCTCTTCTTTTTTGTTTATGTTTATATTGATTGATGTTTATGATTGATTTTGAAATTGTCTATTTTTAATGATAAATTATGTATTATCTTTTTTATTAATAAAAAGTTTGAAGATTGATGCATATGTTATAATAAATTTATGAATAAATTTGCCATTTGATTTGCATTTTACAATCTGAAACATTCGTGAAAATAAAATGAAATATAATTTCAAATCAGATTGAAAGATGAATATATGTTTGTCCAAAAGAAATAATTGCATTAAAATTGAAGAAATAAAGTTTTATTATGAAGAATTTATCGATAAAAATTTCCTCGAAATACACTATTGCATATTTTTAAACAAGAAACACATTATTCATTTATTCAAATACTTCTATTTGAATAGAATAATATTATTCTCGAATAATCATCCCTTAAATTTTTGGAAACCTGCCAAAGACACAAACCAAACGCCTTGTACGACACTTATATTATCTGTTCCACCAACTATAGGTGCCATATTTTTCCTTATCTCTTTCATCGTGTGCATTAATTTCAATCTTATCGTTCTAAACTATAACTTCATCCATCAAACACCAAGAAGGTAACCTACTTTCGATAGAAAAAAAGAACGAGAAGGTCTGGTCAACCTTATTTTACCCGAGTGAACGAAATTATCCTTTCGCGACGCGTGTCTATCATCCTTTTTAATCCAATCAAACCTGTTCAAAATCCAATTTCCTCCAGGCGTAGCCCCTTTAATGCCACCCACGTCGACTTGCTAAAATTCTGCCGCGCGTTCGACCTTGTTAAATTATGAAAGGGTATGCTACTATGCACGAGTATTATCGATGTACCTTTCTCTCGACACATTGCCATGATCTCTATTTTTTTTTTTTTTTATCTAACAAAGATCTTGGCGAAGTCAAGAGAAGCTTGGCGAATGCAATAAAGCGATTGAACAACGTCTTTGGATTCGAATTCTTTTCTTTTGTAAATCAATCTCGAAGCGAATGTAAAGAAGAAAATGGATTGAAAATGGGCAATTGGAAGGCTATTATCGAGTTTGAGGATTAATTATATTTCGCGATGTATCGCTGGAATCTTTATATATAACAATTGTTGCGAAATATCTTCCATCTTAGAATGATTACAAGATAATCTTTTATTTGTTTTCCTCGAATGTTTGTGATCCGTTGAAGAAATTAGCAAATGAATGGGGTGAAAAAGTTTCCACGAGAGTACTTGAAAGGAATTTTCTTAAAGGGTCGACGATGAAAATACAATGAATAAAGAATGAGGAATGAATAAGGAAAATAATCCGGTGGATAAGATTAATTATCAGGTGGATGGAAGAAGAACCTGGATGGAAATTCGAAGATGCTGCAGAGGGTGGAAGTTTGAGAGCCAGGTATTCGTTACAAAGAAAGGAAATAAGGGAAGAAAAATGAGGAAAGAAAGTTTTCAAGGAGACAGGGGGAAAAAACCGGTGGTAAACGTTGCATCGGAACGTACTACATCAACATCAAGTGGAAAAAAGTGGCGATAAACGAGAAATAAGAGAGGGAACACAAAGAACGATACGTTGAAAGGAAAATATCTAAAGGGAGAAAGATGTTGGCGCAACTGGGAAGGCAAACTAATTAAAAGAAAGAGAGGAAAGAGTGAAATAAATGGAAAGTTCTTATAAACTGGTGTAAAAGTGAACCGAAAATTGTGCCAATGTATATATATTCGTAGTAAAATGAATATACATTGGATCAAACGTTATATAAGAGGAAAAGCTAGCCGATAAAATGAACTAAAATTACCCAATACGTGAAAATACGTGTAAAAATGAAGCTAAAAATAAATTCATAGAAATACGTAGAATTTAAAAAAAAACTATAGGTAAATATTTGAGAAAAAATGTTTCTTTTAGAAAAAAATAATATTATTTGTAAGAAAAATGGATTTGTTGATTCAGTTGATTAAAAAGAATTCCCCGAATAATTTTTCTGTTCTTTTCTGAAAAAAAGACAAAAATTCCAATCCTTTCGAATTCTAATCTTTTTATTAATACACAAACAATTTCTGTAATTTCTTTCCAATTAATATTAATCGCTCGCGTATAATTTACAAAACGCATTACAGCTCGGTAGAATTAGGGCCAAACAATCCATTTAAACTACTTATCGTCATTTATTTAATTCTGGTTCCCCTCAAATACCTGTTTTGCATACTCTCCACACCTTCGAGCTTGTTTAACGCAAATAGACCAACGAAACCACACATAACTACAAAACAAAACGCAATTACCATCAGAGGCCATGATCACCGCTCTATCCATGACATGCACGGTACGTCACCGCGCCAACCATGAATCCACATTCGTGCAAAATTGTGAAAATTGGGGGCACTGGGCCCTCCAGCAACTGATTCATTCAACCGCATGCTTTAACGACCGCTGCTAAGCGTTCAATTGCCGGCCACGCAGATAATTCAACCTTCTAATTAAAACCATTCTTACCCCTCGTGGGTCTATTTCAAACTTATGGTCAATAGAATTACAAATCGTGTACAGTTGAAGACACGCAACGTGATAATGTATCGTTACAATTTTTCTGTTCATTATCCAGGTTCATTATTTGAATCGTGTAGGTTTATTCACAAAAGAAATAAGTTTATGGATTGTCCATAGCTATCAGTGTTATCATCTTAATCTGGCTCTTAATTCTGAGCTTGGCATCTAGAGCAATATCCTTCCAATTTTGCTCTCCTCTTCCTCTTTATTTGGTTCAATTGTGTGCGATTATAAAAAAATAGAAAATTGGTTTTATTTTAATCGTATTATTATTCGATATTTTATGATTTTAAATAATCTTTAATAGAATTAACTTTGTGTAGAATTACTTTTTCTTCTCTAATGATGTCTATCTTCTCTTTTTTCTATAATGATTTATTATGTAATCATTATGAGTATCTCAGATTCATCCACGCAAATGATATAAAAAAAGTTGATTGGTTTATTCTTATTTTAATTATATTATGAATCAATATTTTATAATGCTTATTATAATGAAAACTGTATCAAACTTAAAATCCTCTTGTATAAAAATTCATCATTGTAATTATAAAAAAAATGAATTGATATTAAAAAAAAAATAAATTAAATTAGACTTTAACAATTTGAAGAAGTATTATATTTCATCTCACTTTGAAACAAAAAGAAAATAAAAAAAGAACATCGGATTCATCGACATTAATGAACAACGTTTCATTCGTGAAATTAATCCAATTATCACGTATCTTATTACATTATCGGATTTTATTTGATCGTTAATTGAAGCTAACGATTGGAAGACCAAAGAAAGTCAATCTTTGAATCTCCAATCATTTCCACCAGACATCGTTGTCGAACTTCGAATCGACGCCTCTTGTCGTTCCATTTCATTGACAAAGAAAATATTGATAAAGTTTTCGATGAAAACGCCACCTCGCATAATCTCCCATGGTCGATTAGATAAGCGAACTTAATAATAATTGATCTCTCCTTTCTGCCGGCCTTCAAATCGGAATCGAAGTGGAACTCGCCAATGACCAGCGAAGTCCTTTCGATGAAATTAAATTTTCGACGATCGATACGCGAAATGAATTTGCCAGGTTCGCGCGATTCGATGGTTAAAAATTGTGTCACGTCAGAAATTGAATTTCTCTCTCTCTTTCTCTCTTTCTTTTTTTTTTATTCAGAAGTCCAATTGATATTCCTGATCTTGATTGTAATTTTAATTTTCATTGATAATATATAAATTGGATAGGTTTTGAATCGTTTGTTGTTATCAATCTTGAAGAAGAAGACATGATAAGTGAAATTTTTTAATTCGTGGAGAACAGTTTTTTAAAATTGGATTTTCCTTATTTCTCTATTTTGAAATGATTGTATTTTAAAACGTATTAAATTTCCTCATCCTTTTAACAGTTAGAGGATAAAAAATGATAAAATGGACTTGAATCTTCTTAGTGCGAGTTTCATTCTTTCTAAAAAAGAAGATATTCTTTGCCAGTATAATAAAAGTACATCGAAAAAAATTTAAAAAAATTCCATTCACACTTTTCATCATTCTTTCTTTTCTCTTATTTAAAGAAAATGTGATGATATCGAAATTGTGAGAAGAGCTTCGTCGGAAGGATAGAGTTTTAAGTTACTTAAAACTTGCTGTTTGTTAAGTGGATCATTTCTATGAACCACACGTTCAACAATGACACAGTTTAACATTGAAACTTTCACTGTTTAATCTAGCTGAAAGTCTAGAGGAAACGCGAGTCTTAAACTCGAGACAACAGTTAAGTGAATAATTTAACGCTAATGCGGAAACTTTATGCGTTGCTAAAGAATTTTCTTGTTTCGTGCTCTAATCGGATACTAATGTTTTATCGTGTAAAAATCTTAAATTCCCAAACAATTCACGATATATAAAGAAACTAAAATATATCTCATCAAATCAATTATTATCTTAAAAATAGAAGATTAAAAAATCATCTTTCGATAAAATATTGAATTAATCACCATTAAGATCGAGAATGAGAATTGAGATAATTAACGATAATTTCAAACATCGTCGTATGCAAGTCAAACTTAGATCGATGAAGGCACAATTAAACGGCTATCGTGGTGTCAATATCTGGCGTGGTGGGTATTGCAGTTGCGCAAACTTTCGAGCCCTTCGGGCTAGAATTCCAACAGTCAGGAGCTCGCGATCGTCGGCAAACTTTATGACACGGCAAGGAAACACGGTCGAATTTTCACAAAGAATACCAACAAGTTGGCCCCGGTTATTATACTTTCACGTTCTCCTTATTACGTTTGTCACGTCGGATTATTTCACAGGTACACGTTTAAGGTTCGTTCTCGCGCGTTCACGTTGCTTTTATTCGTCTCGAGCTTTGTTAATTGCCACGAGAAAGGAAATTTATATCTGTTGCCGATGAAACGTACGATTTAAAATACGTTTAATGTTTAATTTTTTAACATTTTCAAGATTAAATTAATATTTAATTAATAATATTTTTTATTTACTTAATCACCGTTTATTCTTTCCTACAATTGAAAATTTTATTGTTAATATTTGAACAATTATAGTATTTTTAACGGTTGATAAATTAATAGTTGAATTTCTTTTATAGAAGATTTGTTTGATGTCAAAAATGTTATATCTTTTAACTTTTTCATTGAACTCGATATAAAATCGTTACTTTTTATTTTACTGACAAAGATTCAACGTTAATGGAAAATTTTTTTGTTGTTAAAATATCGTCCTGATTGCTTTGATTAAAATTCCATTAAAAATCCCATTTCTTGCGTTTAAAATTAAAGTGTTTCAATGAAAATAAATTTGAAATATAGACCATTAATTTTTTCTTTTTACATTTTCTTTTTACTTCACGAAACAAGCTTGTCATAATTTATGTCGATCAATGGTTTAATAATATTTAAAGAAAAATCAAATAAAATGATCAAACTTAAATTATCCACATGGAATTAAATTATCGGTAAAAATTTATGAAGAGGTGCTTTGAAATTATCGTTCAGCCTTGTCGCTGGTCAACGTTAATTGTCTCCGGTCATAATGAAGCCACGGATAATTGAGACTCATATCAGCGTTGCATTGAAGATTGAACTGTTGATAACCAATTTGACATTGGTAATGAAACTCTACTAATATGCTGCAAGTCTAATCTAATTCTGATTAGACAACCATCATCAGTCAAATTTCCACAGATTAATTCAGGAAATGAATAGACAGGAATATATAATTTTCTGAGGAGACAGGAAATTATTATATATATTAATAAATAAATTGAATATAAAAACAAAACTTACATTTTTAAATGGAAATAAAAATCATGAGAGAAGGAACTAACAATTTTGTCATCAAAGCTTAGTCAAAAATTGTGCCATTACTTTTTTGATTCATTCTGATACATCAGTTGTCGAAATATAAAGATTCAAGATTA
The DNA here is from genome assembly GCF_003254395.2 of Apis mellifera. Taxonomy (NCBI): domain Eukaryota; kingdom Metazoa; phylum Arthropoda; class Insecta; order Hymenoptera; family Apidae; genus Apis; species Apis mellifera. The sequence continues at coordinate 17,385,775 of NC_037638.1, forward strand.
TTTTTGAAAAATTTTCGCGTTTTATTAATAATACGTTGAACTAAATATTTAATTTCAACAAATTTTCTCATCCGCCAACAAAGTCATTGAAGTAGATAATTCCTCATTTGAACCAATCCTCTCGTTGAGTTTCATCCTGTATCATCCCCATTGAAGATCATCGAACCCGTGTTGTGGTACGGAAGTTTAAGCTTAAATCGTCCGTGAAGTGTTCTCGATAATGATGCAAGATATATTCCAAGATATAATGCTAAAGATATTTGACAAAAAAGTTATTAGCTAACTAAAGCTAATGACTCAAAGTATCCTGGATAGAAGTTTACTGGAGGCAAAATTTACACTGTTTCGACGAGCTTAGCGATAAAGTTAACGAAATTGAAGAGCTGAACTTCTATCTGAAATTCTTTCATTAAATGAAAAGATATAGTCCATTAAGTTCGTGAATTAATTCTGGAAAATTAGGATAATTTTCTGGACGATGATTCTTACTCTTAAAGAAACTTTTGATTATTGATATCGTGACACAAATTAATTGAGAAAATGATTTTCATAATTGTGATATAATTTGAGAGTTAATGCTAAATTTAAATAGCAATTTAAACGTCATTTATTATGTTATATTATATTTCACATAGAGATAATAATATTTTACATAAGTTAATTATTTGATTTATTGATGTCTTCATTTATCACGCGTGGACATTTCAATGTTGAACGATTTACAATAATGGTTTTTAATATTCATAATGAAGCATTCATATTATTTCATAAATAGCCATTTGAATTATACGATTGCCATTATTGATATATCGTTAAATCAATTCTGATTCATAATATAATGCTTTTGATAGAAGAAAACTTTCTAAAACTTCTTTTTATCGAATGTTTCGTTTCGAAGGAGTGGATTAAATCGATAATTGCTCATAAAGGTATTAATCGCGGATATATCAGTCGTTCCAAGGATATCAATTTTACAGGTCGATAATTCGTGATCCTGTATTAATTAACAACCGCATTAACGCGTACTGATACAGTTTAATTTCCGGAAAGAAACGACCGATAGATGGACAATTAAACGTGATCTATAAATTGCCATGGAAAACAAGCGACGAACCATTAAATATCTTAATGAGACGCGCTACGTGCGAAACTGTGGCATCATTATTCCCAATGAAACAACGTTGCGTTTGATCGTAAAACATCCGTTTCGCTATGGCCAAAATGGTTAATTATCGATCCGAAATTCTAGGATGCTTCAATAATTTTATCTCAGAGAATTGTTCGATTAGAATTTAAGAAAGATGTTTAATCCATGTATAAAATATCGTAAAATAAGTATGAAAGTTGGCATGAACTTGGATTTTCAATATAATAAATATTCATCATGTTATTGAGTATTGATTAAAATTAAACTATCTAATATTTTTTTTCTTTTATTTCTTCTATAGAAATACTTATCTTTATATAGTACCATTATATATTATTATTTTCAGACTAATAGAAATTACAATTGTGAGACGATAATTCCTGGCACCTTTATTGGAATCGAAAGGAATTTAATAATTCGATCGACATCGCGTCAAGCGTGAAAATAGTTCATCCGACAACTATCCGATATCTTGCGCGTTTACATTATTTCCTCGTTCAGAATCCGCATGTCGAAGCACAGCAGGATTTCCAAAGCAATTCCTATAGATCTAATCAGGATTAGATTGGGTTCATAGTGTTCCTCTTGTATTGATAGCGAATCGCCAACCGATAGACCAATCTGTGACGGAACCATCGTCATTGCAACAACATACTAATACAGATGTTTCCGTTCTCTATGTTCAAGTGTTTCAAACACTATTAACGAGAAGCAGTTAAATTGTGATCTGTTAAGTGATTGCCATTTTTCACTGAGATCTTATTTTTCTTCAAACGCGTTGTTTAGCGGATAATTTCATCATCTATTCTTGTAAACAATGATGGAATAAAAATTTAAACTGAAAATAATAAAATTGTATTATGATAAAACGTATAGTAGTAATAATATAAGATAACTCGTAACATAAATATTATTATTTCCATTTTGTTCTACAAATATATGTAATATACATATGAAATTTGTATGAGCAACAATAACATGGACAGCATATCTCGAAATAATAATAACTGTTTTTAATTTTAATTTAAATCTCCAAAATATAATATGAAATATACGAAGAAAAGAAGAATGAAAAATATATGTGGATATAAACATTTATATTGCTTTAGTGAAATATTTAGAATTTTAATTTTGTGCTTCTTTATTTTATTGTTCTTTTATCATTAAATTTTTACTGGAAGATTAATTGTAGAGAAAATTTTATGAAAAAATTAAAATTAAACTGAACCAACAATTTTATAAATATATACATTAAAAATATATTTAAGCATACTTTTTTGAACATTTAATTAATTAAAAATATCTTCATTATTATCTCCTATTTATTTATTATAGAAAATAATAAAAGATAAATTATATAACTATTTTCATTATTTAATAATTCAAAATTAGTATAAATATTACGCATATGTAAATATATGTGTCAGTGCGGATAAATAAAAGAGTAGTATTGCATGCATTTTAAAGAATCCTTTTACCTTTTAGATATTTAGCAACATTTCATTAAAATAACATTAAATTGCGTATAACAAGGCTTCAAGTATGATGCATTATAATGCATAATACTCCATCAAAATACTGTATGATGTAGCTGCATAATGCACATATTACATATTCCTTAAGTGGAAAATACATAATCTGAATCTACTGTTGTATTTAGTTTACATATATATAATAGTATATTTATTTTGCTAAATATCAGGATGGTAATAATGTCTCTGGGCATGTTGTTTATTCTGCTTGTGGAAATAATTGCACGTATAATGAAAATTACACGAATGCTACATTTTCTTCATTTTTGTACAGGTAAATAAAATTGTATGGAAGACAACAATTTTTTAAAATTTAACTAGATTATCTTGTTGAAGAAAAAGTGAGAAATATTCGTATTTAGATATTATACATATATGAGATATTATTGTGAAATCAAATAATTATTTGAAACAATATATTTCCTAAAAATATTGTTGACAATATAAATTACATATAAAAATTATTTAAATTAATTCTATCCTTCCTATGCAAATATTTTCTATATAAATTTCTTCTCAGATAAGATCTTCATTGATAATTTTGATTAATTGATTCAATCGATAGGAGCTTTTTCCATTTTCCCATTCAAGAAAAAATTTAAATAATATTTAATAATAATAATGAATGTTCTAGTTCGATACTGATTATCATTGTAGTCTTAGTTATATAACAAATATTTGAGAATACATTGGTATTATCTGAGCGCCTGTGCAAATCGCATAGAGTGCTGATAAGCGTTTTAAATGTTTGCCTACAATATATCACTTGAATAGTTTCACGTCTATCGTGGTTGTGTCGAACAATTTCCAGCGAGAAAATCGATTTCGTTTTGGCGAAGAAAAATCATAAATGTCAATCGGTTGGAGAACAATTTTTCGTTTGTGAGTTTGAAAAATTTCGATGGATACAAGTGTATATTATTAGTGTATATTATATTTAATTATTTATTGTTGGTCAAATTAAATAATATTGAAAAGAAATTATAATTAATGATTTTTAGTGAACATTTAAAGAAGAAAACTGTTTCCTAGTAGTTTATTCTTATGATATAAAATGTTATCACTTCCAAAGTAAGTAAAATTTATTGAGATTTTGTTTTGTTCTTGAGCTATGAATTATTGTGTAGATGCAAATAAAAATGTCTTTGATGTTAAGAAAACATATGGAATGCTTATATTTTTTAATTGATTCATTAAATTAATATGATTGATTCTAAATAATTAAAAGTTCTTAATTGGAAAACTCGAAACTTCAAATGATGATCTGATCGCAAATAGAAATCATGAAATTGCTGGATCTGACTGTTTCAATTCAGATGTAAATAATATGAAAGATTCTCTTAACTTTCTCTAGAGTTTATCTTGGAAATCTTTTGTAAAAAAAATTTTCTTTATTCTAAAAAAGCCAAAAAAACATTTCGAGTAACTTTTACTAAAATAGTGTCAACAATTACTGTTATTGATTAATTATTTTCTCTTCGTAGTTTTTAATTAATTAATGAAAATTTTTAATAAACTCGTCCTTTTATTTCTTCTTTTTACAATTTTTATTTTTTTTATTTTTTCTTTTTAGCATATATATTGATGATAAGATGAAATGTAGGTACTATTTGAAATGGCTGATTATGCATATTTAACCATCGTTGCTCGTCGAGTTTCGTCAGATCATACATAATTGCATAAGTTTGAATTGGGTCACTTGATATTAGAATACTTAATTCTTCTTTCTATTCGACGTAATATTTCGTCCAACTTAATTATTCGAAACGTATTTGCTCCAATTAAAGTTTTATACAAATATTTCTTGAAAAATTTGTAGTTATAATTAGTTAATAATAATTCCTCTTTTTTCCCCTTCAATTTGTAGAATTCAATGAAAACATATTCAATCTATATAATTAAATTAGATTCTTAAAATGATCCACTTGAATATTTTACAAAAGGATAAATATTATTTAATTCCTTAATCGTATCAAAGTTAAAAATACTTTAAAATACAACACAACTGAAAATATATTATTCGATATAATAATAATAAAATAATGCTTAACTAAATAATGCATAACTAAATTCTGGGATGTGTAGAAAAAAAATATTGATTCTGTCAACATCATAAAACGTACATGCTGAGTTTTAGTTTCTTCTTCGTATTGATGACGATTCAAAATTTCGCGGTAAGTTATTTGCTGATTCCCATGTAAATTTCACTGCGTTTGCAGAATTGCGTCGCACAGAGGCTCCGTTTATGTAAATCAGTGTCTTCGAAGCGTTCTAGTTAAGAACCACGATAAACTGGCTCGGTTTTCCAAATCAAATAAACAGGGACGTCAGACTCATCGTTCGTGAAGATCGTAAGTTTGCGTTTCGATATTTATACACGTTCAAAGAGATTCGATTTTAAGGATGATTTCAGATGATTAAAATTGGTAGCCCAAATGAAGAATTATATCTTTCTAATATAAAATATGTAGTTATATCACATTATATTTTATAACATTGTTTCATTTCTTAAATTTATAAAACAAACACATGTTTCATTTCACGATATTTATAATTTATAAAACATATTGCATGTAATTTCAATGATTAAAATCTCCACCTAAATCCAGTTTACATTCATAATGAAATAACTTCAACGTCGCTTTCAAAATTCCTTCCAATCCATTATTTCTTCCAATTCTCTCGATTATAGTCAAATCCAAAATTCGTTTATTTTCGATTATAATTATAATTCTCCAACTTTTCATCAATATAAATATAAACACGTTGAAACTTCAAACAAAATATCCATCCTCATATGTAATTCACGTATTTCTGCGGCACAAATGACAAAGGCCACTGTCGTATGCCGATGTATAATAAGATGAACTTCGAATTTCCATTCCCATTGGCATTCACCGGACCTCCTCCTCCACCTCCTCCCCCTCTTGAAAAATATCCATGGCCTGTCTGAGTTCTGAAAACCTATCGAAAGCGCGGAGTATCGGTATCTTCTTTGCCGGATCATCGATCCGTAAAAAACACGGGGTGAACGACACGTCGAACGGGTTATCGATGTACCTTTCCGCTTGTTCCATGTTATTTCGATTCATCTCTCGTCAGAGGGAACCTCCAACGCGTTTCGTGGAAGGGTCTTGATTGTTAGACGAGAAGATTAAACGAAATTTGCTTCGTTTAAATTCAATTAAGAGATTTCTGGGGTTGATGAACTTTGGGAGCGTGGAATATCTTTTTGATTAATAAGATTAGATAGATTATTTTATTTTGGTAAAGTTGGTAACATTGTATGGCGCAAAATCGACACTAAAGTCCTCTTGCATAATAATTTTGTAACTGGTAATTGATAGAGAGCTGAAAATTAAATAATTATAATGTTAGTTTATTATTATTATTATGTGAGAGTGTCTAGTAGCATTGACATATTCTAATTATGGATTGAAATGGGTCCATTAGTGATAAGAGCATATGCAGCATCGACAGTCATTTGTGCTTATAGATTGACAACGAAATATATAGAAGATATCAATAATGTTTGATATTAGGTCGAAAACAATATCGTAACGTAGCATATTCAATTTATCTTAAATTATCGACAATTGAATTGATATCATTGTTTTTGTCACTATAAATAAAGTTAATTCATATTCATTTAACGTTATTAGAAAATTCAAATAGGAAATATTGAGAGATTATTTTAGATAAAAGAAAGAAATTAAAATGAAATATCTTTCATTTTTATTTATATTATTTTAATTTAAAGCTATTTAAAAATAGCAATTTTACATTTAAAAATAGTAAAAAAAATAACTTTGAATTTAATAATTTTATATTTAATCCTTCTCATCTATTTTTTAAACGAATATAATATAATGAAGTATCTCAATTATGATTAAATTCATTATATATACGTTAAATGTATATATTTTAAGTAATAAAATCAATGTAATCGCATATTTAAATATCTATCAAAATTTCCTATATCCTATATCACTTAAATTTTATAAATTAGCCTTTATTCCACGTATAAATTTCAATTTGTAAATTCACATTATTCATCTTATTTTAATATTTTCCCTGATTTTCTGCTCTATCACTTTACACAGCACTCTGATATTCTCGCATTGATCGTAATTTTGTACAAATAACACGAAGCAATTACGATTTGGTGGAGGATTACATTCTACATCATTTTATTCCCAATACTCTTGTATATAATACGAAGCTACGAATAAATCACCATTGCCTTGCCAAGAATACGCTATCTGTAAAATAAATTAACCGATGTTCCGATTATCTTTTATAATTTCCGTATTTAACACACATAATCGTATATCTGACAAATAATGTGTAAATATTGATCGTTATATCAAATATATTGCAAAGAAACGTGCGTTGTATTTGGAATTTTTTGAAATTATCTCTGTTATCGTGTAAAGAAAAAACAATTATGGCTTCTTGTAAATAACAGGATCGGGGATGATTAATATAACTTCGGCACCTATTTGTGCATTGCATTCTCTTATCCCTTCTTATCGATCTTTTAATCTTGATCAGTCAGTCCTATTCATTTATTTCTCGCGTCTACACAGTGGATACACGATCGAACAAGTTTAAGTCAGTCGGTGTAGGAGCGAAAGACTCGCCCTTAACACCCACGGTTATTCAAGGGATGATTATGTTCGACAACAACGTGGCCGATATTACCAGCAGTACGATGTCACCGATTAATTGCACCACGGTAGTCTACGCCTTTCCCGAAGAGGATCGTGTCGTTGTCGGATATATCAATGAATGGATCAATGCCTATTCGTTCATATCGAGTAAGTACACTCTGTACTCCACTTTCCCCTTCGAGCAGTCGGTAAGTTACCTTTTTTACCGGTCTTTCTCGCTGTTCTCTATTTCCTTATCGGCTGAACTAGAGATATCGCCTAGGGAAATGTCGGTAAACAGAGATCCCGCTTTTATCAAGGTTTGAAATGATAGTAACTATTTACAATCGATAATTTAGCTTATCTAGATTAGTAGGTAAACCTCTGTTCCTACAGTTAATGATTTATTATTATAAATTTATCATCAAGTGTCAATAATATAATGTAATACATTTTTTAAAAAATGTTGAAAAATAATTATTAAATTTTTCTTGGATAAATATTTGGGAGATAAAAGTTTATGATTAGAAAATTTAGAAACTGTAGGTAGTCGTATATATGTTTAATAAGTACTTTTTTTGTATTGTATTTATGTTGCGTAAAAAAATTATTATTTGAAAATAGTAATACTGCACTTTATTGCTCGAAACGCGATTAGTTTGCAATCAAAAAGATTGAGCATTTGTGTTTGCATTGCATCTATAGTAGTAGATTTTCCAAGTAATTTTGCATGCGAGTTGAACCCTTCCTAAATTTTCATATTTCATATTTTAATTCAATTATATAACCTAATTAATTTTATAAAATTTGATCATTGTTACATTTTATCGGATTTCCCGTTCACACAGAAAATCAAGAGAAATTCTACCTTTATATCATCGTGTCGGTCACAGCCGGTATTTTAATCTTCCTGGGCTTGGTAATTGGACGTCTTTTAGTCAGCCGTCATCGTGCGAAGAGAGACGCAAAGTTCCATGCAAATAACGAAGCGCTTCCAAATGGATTCACCGATGACATTTCGGAAATTGACGCTGATATTGATCTTACCACGCCAGTACCAGTTCCGATGCAAGACACAAGGTTTGTACACCATTCAAATACGTTTTTTCAAATGATCTAACAATTTAAAAATATCTTTTTTAAATTATAATAATAATAATAATAAATTTACTAGTATCTATTAAATTATATCAATTACAATTCCATCTTCATTCAATTCTCATCACGATCAATCTTGCAAACATTCTACCCCACCACCCCAAAAAGTTCTATTTTTATTTTACTCTGAATTTCCTTTCCAGGCTTCCAGAGACCCAGCTGGCCGAGAGGCTCCACGGCGATCGTTACTACGCGGAAACAAGGATACCTATGTCGCCCACCACGATGCATCCAGCGCCAGGGCATTACCCTGGCAACACAGGTGTCAGAGTGGACCTGGGCAACCATATGGTAGGCACGGACAGCCTCCACACGATTCTACGCCCGGAAAATCCACGGAGTTTGAGCACGAAGAGTTATTACTACGGCTGACAGGAGGAAGGGGGGGTTGTCCCGCGCGAGGGGCGGCCCCCGTCCTTGAGCCCGGTACCGGAAGTGAGCACGCGGAAGTACTGCTTTTAATCGAGAGACCGATTTTCTAACGGCGTGCGAAGCCGCTGTAAAAGACAAAACGTTCGATATTAACGGGTGATACTCGTTATCGATCGAAATCGTTGTTTCCTCGAGCGAAAGTCAAGAGATCTTCGTCCTGGTACCGGAAATGAGCATGTGAAGGTGACGCATTTTTTTTTTTTTCATTTCTTATTTTTACTTTTTTTCCAACTCTTGGAATTCTCGAGCAAAAAATTCGATTTCACACGAGAGAGAAGCAGAATGAGAAGAGAAGGAGAGAGAAAGAGAGAGAGAAAATCGTGCTACGATTTCGTTTCCTGAGATTATTTCAATTGCAAATTTTCGAGAGGGATATTCGTGGTCGTATGCTTTCAGTGCAGGAAGCGATGTATTTGATCCCTATAAATCAATAGCACGAAACGAATGGAAATTTAGTTGGAACCTGAGCGTTGGAAGTGGACAAACTTGTTATCTCTCGCTGTGAAATCGTTTCACGCGTGCCTGTACCCGACACCGGAAGCGAATGAGAGCTCGGCCAACGAAGCGGGAAATCTAACGAGAGCGTTATAAATACATCGTCGAGGGTTTCGAACTATTTCTATAGAAATTCTGAGAAATATCTCGAAAATACCCCCGATCGAACAGAGATATTAAGAGAACTTCTATTGTTTGTTGAAGATGATATTGTTTTTTCATAAGAAACTGCGATTATATAAGGCTGGATAATCGAAAGTATAAATATGTTGAATGTAAACGAAGAAAATAAGAAAGTTTATAGAGGCAGTGTTCGTTCTTGCGACCAATATCGGAAATAAATATCTACGACATCGTCGAAGATGTGTAAGATGATTAATTGATTGTAATTAGATTTTGATATCTGAACGATAGAATTTATTGGAGAAGTATTATGAAATATGAAAGATAAAGAATGAAATAATAATCGATATTAAAAATAAAAAGAGAATTCTTGTTAATTATTAAATTCTGATGTGTTTGATTTTTCTGCGATATTTTTCGATGATTAGAAATCTTAATAATTGAAATTTAAGTTGATTTATTTAAAAATTTATGCAAAAAAAGATGCGATTTGTTAAAATTAAAAATATATAACAATTTTCAGTCAAATTTTGTATATGAATTCAAAAATATATTGGAAGAACGAGATTGAAATATAAAAATTGAATGAAAATGAAATGAAAAGAAAGTATCACTGCCTATCAAACAGTAGCAACAATAACAATAAATATCTGCGAGAGAAGCGGATCGATATCCTATATATACATACAATAATTTATTGTGAAAAATCACTTTTTTCCAACGAAAATCACGCACACATTTCTTTAAAAAGAAAAAAAAAAGAGAGAGAGAAAATAATACATATCTGCACAAACAAATTGTGTACAGCAATAAATAATCGTAATTCTTTCCATTTAAAAGATTATTATTTTTCGTCGAAAGATCGAGAAGACTGTTTAAACAAAATCTATCACTGCCTAGTCGATGAGAAAAAGACATACGGGTCTTTTGTTACGAACCAAATTTTCTTAAATTTTCCTCAAATCGAGCTATGTCATTGATTGTGATGTTTGCTCACACACTGTAGAAACAAATATTAATAATGTGGTTTCCTTGATAATAATTTTTTTAATATAAATTTTGAATATTTATCTTATTGAAAAAAAATATATGTGGCTCGAAATATAATTTATATTTAAATATTTTATAAATGTAATTTAAAAAATGCATAAAAATATATTGTTCAATTTTAACTTGAATTAAAACAATTGTTAACGTTTTATAAAAAATAAAATAACTGGAAAAATAGTATTTTGAATTTTCTATTAATTTTAAAATTTAAAAGTAATTGAGCTACACATATTATCAATCAGGCATTCAAAACATTAATTGGTAATATTGTTCAAATTTCTCTCGATTGAAACTCATTGTTAGAACCGGAACGAATAGTCACCGATTGAAAGAAATAATATTGCATTTGATGGACGAACGAAAAACGACACGATCGAACGAGACGAATCGACGATCGATCGATCTTCCTAAAATCTAACCTGAAAAATCTCTAAAAACTATAAAAAAAACCAAAAAAAAAACAAAAAAAATAAATAAATAAACACATAAAAAGACAAAAAAGGAACAAAAGCAATGGATCGAATGCCTAATTTCGATTGAAATTCATTGAAATTGGTATTCGTTATGGTGGTTTAACCATATTAGCCTTAAGGAAACAGGAAATCGATCGATCTCAACGAAATTACAGCGGTTTTGTGTATCGAGTACACGCAACCAAAAAAGAAATAGGAAAGAAACACAAATGAAATAAAAATGCACCGCGAAACAACTTTTATAGAGAAATGATCTGTATGTATATCACGCTGTAAATACGAACAATGTAATTTACTGTAATTGTTAAGGGAATTCAATTAAAGAGGAAGAAAGTGTATGTATGCGAGAGAGCGTTGTATCTAGATCGAGAGTCTAATCGAAGGAAGTAGTTGAGAAAATTATTCTCTGTGCCATTGAGTTGAATTTCACGATAGAGGATCTAAATCTTCTGTGTGGTTCACGTGATTGATTGTGATTGATGATAATGGAAGAGAAACTAGTTAGGATCTTCAAATACATTGTTAAATTATAAAATTATAAATGAGATTAAATTTTTTTTCTATTTCAAGATTTGGAATATACAAGATATTTGTTTCTCTATCAAAAATGATCTTGTGAAATTATCATTTGACATTATGTTACAAAGCATGGAAAAAATTCTACTATTTCATGCTATTTAAATGATTTTTTTCTGTTTCTGTCAGAACCAGAAAAGTACCAGATTTGTATAACTTTATATACATTAATTTAGAATGATTATTAATTAATTAGATTAATATTGGATATTAATTGACAAAACAGAAAATTTATATATTAAATTTATATATTAATTTTAAGATCCTTAGACTATCTTTTTCTTTGTATTTTATTTTTTATATGTACAATGAAAAGTTATGATACGTTTTTAAAATAAGAATTTAATCAATATATGGATAATCATGCGAAGAAATGAAAATTTTTTAATTAATTGATAATATTTATTTCAATTGTAATAAAATATGCACATAATTTGAAGAAATATTAATTCATAGTGCCATTCTCGCATAATTAATCCTTTTTTATTTATGGTTTATAAATTGTTAATAATATAAGTATTATTAATTTGTACATTAATTTCTATAATTTTGTACGTCACGATATCGTAAATAACGAGGATATAGTATATTTAATATTTTTTTGAAAATTAAATCGAAAATTAAATAATGATTGAATGGCTTATTGAAATAACAAATATTCTTAATTAATATTTATAAATATGTTACGAAATTATAAAGGAAAAAAGATTTTTGCATATTGATTTATAAATTTAATAATGCACCTTACTTTTCCAACGAATATATATATATATAATTTCTAATTAATTATTCGAAAATATCTTTTTCATTAAATATGCAAGTTAAACACGATATTCGATAACAATATCAGGATTACAATAATACTCTTTGATCCCGGAATCATAGCATGCGAAATTTAATTTTAACTCTACCGTCCAAACTTACGTGTATTTCGAAAAATACGATTTTCTCACGCGACTAAGCGGTCGAATATAATAATGCAACGACAATGGAACAGTCCAACACAACTGTTCTTCGTGCAACAAACGATTTTATAAATGGTTGAATCCAACAATAGACTATGAGGTAACAACAGACTTCCCACATATTTCTCTGCCATGCGATTAATTTTCCAAAATATAATGGTGTATATTGGTGGTGGAAAAATTGAAGAACATAGAAGAATAAATAATAAATTTTTTTAAATATACCAATATAAATATATCAATGAGCCAATCAATTATTAAATTCGACTTATTTGTAAAAGAAGAATGGAAAAAATCCGCGTTGTTCCGTTGATTAGATCGCGCGGTGGTATATAATCCGCTGTGGCCGTGTTTTTAATTGGTCTGGCTTAATTAAGCCACTCGTGAGGGTTTGTAGCGAGTCACACTGGTCTCAGGAAAATTCTAATTGCCGGAAGAATGCTGGTTCTCCGCCCTTTTATTCTCACTTCTCTAGATATTCCCACGTGTTCTTTCTTCCATCGCTCAATTCTCTGACATTTTTCATCTTGGTGAATTTTTTCTTTTCTTTTCTTTTCTTTTTTTTTTCTTTTTAGAAAGTTTTATAATTCTTCCTTCTATAATTCAACTTCTATATTTTATTTCAATATTATCAATACTTTTTACCATTTTGAAATGGTAGTTTGAAAATCAAGGGTCACAGAGAGTGTGCAGAGAATTTCGAATAATTTACCATAGGGTAATATGCCCCATTGGTATTGGCTCAATGGAATGAAAGGTATGAAGCAAAAATGTATAATATTCAATGAACTGTTACGATGTGTCGAGAGTGAAAGGATAATTATCGTTTGTAGATTCACCAGTAAAGCACCAGATATTCATTAAGCATTCTGTTTTTATAAGTAAATATTAAGTATTAACGTGTACGATGCGTTGGCAATGTATATTGATATCTTGTGCTATTTATTTATACTCGTCACTGCAATAATTAATTTCTCTTAATATAATATTCTCTTACAATTTTCTTATTATTAATTTCTCTTTATTTTATATAATATTAATATTTTAATTAATTTCTTCATAATACTTAACATTACCAAAGAAATTAATTTTTATTTTTTTCTTTCTGTTTAAGTTACATATATATTTTCGTATTTAATATATAATTTTAATATTCTTAATTGTACTTTTTTCTTTTATTATGAAATGCAATAATTTGAAATTGATTATATATCAATTTCAAGGAGATATTATCTCTCTATAAATTCACTAAGATTATTATAAACAACTAAGGAGAGTCAACGCGAAAAATAAATATAATAAATATCGTTTTTATATTTTATATAATGGCAAAATTGCGTTTCTATTAATGTATCGAACGTTGCGCAAATTATTATTTATTACCATTATATACCTACAACTAAGAAAGCATGTAAAATTGTACCAAAGACAAGTTATTAACGCATCGATCAATAGGGATGTAACATTATGGGGCTCAGAAATAAAGTCACGAATTATCTTTATTATTGGCATATCTTTATTTTCGATGAATATATGAATCATATTGATATATGATATATCATATGAATTATTAATGAAATATTTCATTAATCGATATAGCTTCGAAAATTTTTTATCTAAAAAAATTAAAATATATTTTGTAATTTAAAAATAAAATACAAAAATATTCTCTAAATTAATATAAATATAAAATACTAGTACAATTGTTTTCGTTATTTTTCTGAATTATAAAACTCTCTAAAAATTCAAAATATGATTTTTGAAATATTATTCCTTTTATAAAATCCTCTATAAAATATAATTTTTTAAAATTAGAAATGTAATCTTTTCACACAATATCTTTAATGTTTTCGAATATTCAAACGAAAAAGAAACATCAATTTTTTCAAAAATTCTTTCTTTTCAATTCACAAACTTTCTTTCTGAGCATTTCCAAATTACCCTATTGTCGAGGTGACTTGTTCGAAGCGGAGTGCCTGATATTATTTCGCGAGAAGCATTTCCAAAATGGGTACGTGTCCGTCACTAACTCCACGAATAAAATGTAAATTTCCATTAAACTGATCCGTGGAAGAAGTTAGGGAAACACGCGTGTCCTGCGTAATGCTCGAATAGAATGGAATCCAACGTGATTTATCGTGACGGTCGGAAACTGAATTTCGCAATGAGAAACGTGTGATGGAAAGGTTCACGATCTTGTTGAAATTTGGTAGAACTTGGAAAATTACGAATTCTGAAATAGATCGTAGCTAAAATGTAATATGATGGAAACAATTTTGAAACGATATTACGTCACGTTGATTTTTAACGAAATGATTAGTGGAATGATTGCAATTTTAAGATTAATTTGAATTTAAAGAATTTTTAAATCTTCTGGATATGATTAATATTATTTACAAAGAATGTTATGCATTGTGCATTGATTGATTTCTATACTTAAATTTTATGAAAATTATTATGTAAATAATTCTATTTATACCGAATTTTTATATAAAGATCCTTATTTTTATGAAATTTTTAAGTTTTTTGAAAGAAGAAATCAATTTGTTTTATTAAAAATTTCTTTATAAAGAGTAATTTAATTTAGAAAATTTAATTAATGTTAGAACTTTTAAATAATTCATTATTAAAGAAGGAAAAAGAGGAAAAATTTAAAAATATAAAATGATTTCTTTGTAATTCTAGCCTCTTGTTTCAGCGAGTCGTTTTCTTTGTTTTCGTATAAATCTCACGCCATACGTATTGATTAACGTAAAACGAACGTAAAACTGTGAGCGAGGGCGAAAAAGTTTGACAGCAGTCGAACAAGTTTTAGTATTTGTGGAAGGAGCAAGGGGTGTAACCGAGTTTCGAGGAAAACTTTTCAACATTTCGTTTGTCTGTGGAGGTGTGTATTTATTGTTTGAATTATTCGATCAGTTCGATCGATTGCATTACAATTAAAACGTTGGGAAATAAAACCAGCTTAAATTGCAAAAAGAAAAATTCTATATTTCTACAATTACCTATCGTAACCTATAAAAACTATATATGAAATTCATGGAATAAAATAGGTGATATTTTTATTTTAAGATAATAATTAATTTTTCGTAACTTTTAATCAATACTATTATATACTTATTATGAATTAGTTTTAAAGTTTCAATTCATTGATTGCGTTAATATTTTATTAAATAAACAAACATCTAAGTATTGAATATTTCAATATTTAATTAATACTATCTATAAACATAAAATTTAATCACAACTATTTTACAATCTCCTTTCTGTTCCAATTTTTCACTATCTTTTATGGAACATGAACGTGATACGAGTAGCCATATCATCCCCTTACAACTTCGAGTTGGTCACGTAAGGAGTTAAATCCATTTATAAGCTATTCGGTATAATGCGATTCCATAAATAGATATAACCATACCACTAAAAATTTTGCTAAAAATTTCTATGGATATACATTTTCTCCATCACATTTTAATAAAAAAAAAAATATATGTATATAGAATTAAAAAAATTCTTCGTGTCTTTATCAGCTCGTTTACTATCAAAGATTCATCACGAGTGATTTTTATAAAATACAAAATAATCATTCATTTTCAAAGAATCGAAGAAACCAAATCTTCTCGAGATGTGACAAAACAACGCGTACCCTTTATAAGAACTCGTTTCTCGCGAAATTCATCAAAACTTTTGTATGACAAGCAGCGAGAAATGATTTTAGATAATCGAGTGTGTGAAACGAACGAAAAATGATAAGAGAAAAAAATGTATGTGTGTGTGAGTGTGTATAGTATATAACGAGCATCGACGAGTTTTTATTATAAGTACCTCTTGTTCGTAAGCACCTTGTAAATATCGCTGTACCATAAATAATCGTGTACTCTTCGAGTTCGACTCCTCCCCGATCTCGAATCGAGAAAATCGAAACGGGAAAGAGAGTTAATATCGAAAGAATGTGATTGTTTATTATATTCCAGAAAATAGAAAAAAAAAGAAAGAAGAGAGAAAAAGAAAAGTGTGAAAATTTGATCTCGACTAGAGAACAATGCGAACAAGAAAGAGAAAGAAAAAACGAAAATTAACATGAATTGAATAATGTAAATTGTATTTAAGAAATACAAAATGAAATTATATTTAAGAAGCGTTATCGAATGATATTATTAATTACATATAGAGATGAATCGAGAGGTATGAGGCGTTTATAGGGATTTTAATTATAGAATTTATATCTAATATACATTACATGGTGTATCGACAATCGACATCGCGGAGGAAGTCCGAAAAAATATATCGTTCTGTTAACGTTTTGGAGCGAGTCTGGATATTGAACGTACGACTAACGTTTCCAATTTGTGTAACTATCCTTTAAATGATTTACAATTATAATAAATGAATTACGAAAAAAAATTTATCCTCTGCATTTTTTTTCTTTCAACCAAATTATTGTAATTTATTTCTGAAATATTTTGGAATTAATTTTTGTAATGATTGTAATTTTTGTATGGTTTTGAAACAATTTGTTATTTTATTCTTATTTTATAATATTTTATAATTACTTGGAAATATGACGATTCGTTCGATATTGATGGATGATAAATCATAAAAAGAATAAATCATAATAGAATACTCAATACTAATACAAACTTATGACAAAAGAAAATAATATTTGAAATATTAAACAATCAAAAATCTATCAGAAGAAAAAGAAAATACAATTTACGAGATTAAAAAAATAATATGAAACAAAAATTTTTTTTGAAATAGAAGAACTCGTAAATTTTATAGCTTAATTTAATAAAGAAATCAAATTGTTTCACTGATATTTATATAAATTTCATTCAAATTGTATTATTTCATATGCAAGGTGTTTTGCCATTTATAATGATAAAACATATAATTACAATAATTACAAATAATTAACACAAAACGAGATTTGGTTCAACGGTTGGCAGGCGTGTAAGCGATTATAGCCTAATTAACGAGTAATTTACGAGTAATTAGTGGTTGAAACAACGAACAGGTTAAAAGCTTCGATCCTCGCACATTGTATACCGGAAGTATACCCGGGAGAATAGTAAGATTACACATAGTGCAACATATTTCAATATGTTTTAAGAGAAACTGTTTTTGACTTCTAATTCGCAGCCCGATTAAATCATAATTTATGCAATTGCTTAATGAGTAGAATGTTTTCTATGAAGGGAATTATGTAAGCATTGAGAGAGATTAATTTGAAACGAGATGGAAAATGATGATACGTTTAAACACTGTATACGATATAGCAAACTTGAAATGTAAATTATAATACAAAATGAATAATAGAGAATAGAATTATGTGATACTTTGCACGACGTGATCCTTTATATATTGTTTTGTAATTGGAATACAAATTGATATAAAAAAAAAAATTGATAAATAATTGCGAAATTTAGTTATGATTAAAATAATAAGATTTAAAACGAGAAATTGAAATTGGAATATTGAAAAAAATTTTGAAATAAAAAAGATAATAAGTAATGAAAATATATGAAATATAAATATATAAAATATAATAATAAATGAAAATTAAAATAATGAAATTTGAAAGAAGTTGAAATGTAAAATCTATTAAAAAATTAAGAAAATAATAAAATCGTATCGATTTTGTACATTTAATAAATATAAAAAGAAGATAAAATATAAAAAGAGAGAGAAAAAATAAAATAAAAATTACTAAATATTTTTATTTTTGGTATTATTTATTCCTAATATTATTTATTTATTTTTAAAATAATTTTTCTGTTTTAATATCGTAATATTAAATTAATTAATTAAATAATTAATTAATTTATAAAATAAAATGAAATGTAAATAAAAAAGTCACTGCACAAAAATTTCACGCGAAGAAATTTCAAAAATTTCCGAATCTATCGATTAAGTGACACGTGCGCACGGTTCGAAGTATAAACACCGTCTAGCAATTTCTCCTTTTCGTTCAATATTATTAAGTCCCCACTCTCCAAAATTCGTTCGAATTTGTATATATTTCGATTATTACTGCTATTTATATTATTTCAATCGTATTTTCAAAACTTATATCTAAAATTAATTTTAAATATAATTAGATTCTATTAGATTATCTAGATTTTTATTATCTTTGACTTTTCGTTTGTTTTTTGTAAAAAGATTTAAATATTTAATTAATAAATATTATTTTTTTTCTAAATTAAAAAACTATAATAAATGCCTCAAAATTTTTTAAAGCACAAAAGGATAAAAAATCAAATAAGAGAGATGAAAAACTCATTATTCAGATCACACGATTAGCAAAGGATTAAAATTACCCATAAAATAACCCATAAAGATTTCTATATTTATTTATTCCTTTTAATTTTCCAAAAATCAAAGAAAATTAAAATTAGAAGAATGTTTCATTTCAAGATTATATATGCCAAAATTATTACTAAATGATTGATAAACTTCTCGCGGAAAAAGTTTTGTTTATTTTCCCGTTTTTTTGCAAATATATATCGATCAAAGAAATTAGAGCAGCTTGTTTGTGTTTAAAATAACGAGTAAACAACAATTGGATTCTTTTTTCGACGTTATGATCTTAAGTTGACAATAAGAATGACGTTAAAAGATTGACATAAATGATTAATGATCGACGAGATAATACTTAGAGAAATTACAGCTAGTAAGTCGCGGAACGAAATAGAAATTGTGTTTAACTATTGACTAGTGTATACAAGCTTATTCGTGATATTCGTTTCCGTTTGCACGTGTGTATACACGACAAGTGAATTATTGATCGTTTGCAGTTTGAAATGCAAAACGAGACATCGTATCTGTTTGATCGTACAATGACCACGAATATAATAACTAACGAGGGAACAACTGTCACGATTAACTATTGTGAACATAACGATTCCTCGTTTCGTTCGACAGCAACAAATTCATTATTCGAATAGCTTAATTTAAAGCGATAATCTGATTTTAGAATGATTTTATTTTACACGAATTGTTCGCAATGAGTTTATCAAATTTACACTTATTATTGTTTTTATCAAATGAAAAATAAAAAATTATTTTTTCTTTTATTTAAGATACACTAAAAGATACATTATTAAAATTTTATAGTTCTTTCCAAATGAAAGTGAAATAAATGATTGAATGAAATGAACTATTTTCAATCTTCATCAAATTAGCTATTCATTAACAATTAATGACAATAATACACAATAAAATAGTAAATAATTGGCAATGAGCAATATACACATATTATCGTCATTATTGGCAATGTTCCCATCGATCATGACTAGTTTCGGTGAATTCATTGAATCCAATATAACCCATTTTTCGTGACGTGATAAATTAAACACTAATGATAAACACGGTTCACCTATTACGTTTAAAAAATAAGAAAAAAGAAATAAATTTTTATTTATCTTTAATCAATTATTTCAAATATCAACAAGTTTATTATTAAATTTATTCCCCGAAAAGAAATCTATTCCACAAACTTTATCACGGCAATTTGTTTCATTTCATAACACGTTATGATTCAAAATTATATGCGAATTCCTATCGTCGAGATAACTTGAATCGAGGGTGCAATGCGTGTTTCGTAGCACGCGGTACATTATCGGTCACGTTGATTTCAGAATCAGCCGGAAAATTCAGCCATGCATGCCACGTTTAAATCATTACCTCTGCGTGATGGCCTATTGAACACGCTGAACAAGTATATAGTAGCTACTGTAATGATCTGTTGCGGATCGAGCCTGCATTATGACATTTGGAGTCATTGATATAGAAATATTAAATTACGGATAAGCTTTTACGTGTGAAATTTTGAATAAAATTGAATGCTAAAATCTGAATAAATATTGGATTTATTATGGAATTATTCAATTATTTAGATAGTTAACCAATAATTACAATTGTGATGATTTTTTTAACAATTTCTTTTTTTGCAAAATTTAAAAATGAAATTAAGTGAATGCTATTACATTTAATCCTGATATTTCCATAATTCTAATATCGTGTTACTGCTTATTTCGTGTTTAAAAAATCGTAATCTGAAATTGAATTTCACGCGTATTTTCAATTAATTCATTAGTCATATAACAAATTTTAGTTTCATTGTAAATTTCTATATCAATGTTTCGTGAAATTGGATTGGAGAGTGGAAACTGTTGGACCATTCAAATTGTGTATTTTAACTATTAAATGTTCTGGAAAATATTACCCATTCTTTGGTCATTTTTTTGTTTATCAATTATTTTCAAAAGTACCTATAGAAATTTTATATTATTACATTGAAAGTTTATATTGTTATATTATTATTATAAGTATCGATTATAATGAAAAATTTTCATATTAATCATTTTGTTTTAAGAATGTAAGATATTGAAATATTGTAATATTTTCTAGGACACAATAAGATATAGATATACAGTGTGTTATATCATATGTAGGTGAAAAAAAAACGTGTAGCATGACGTAAGTATAAATGTGGACTTGAAAAAAGTGAGCGGAAAACTGCTTGTTAGTAGAGACCTTGTTAGAAGAGGTTAATAAGCTTTATGATAGTTATTTATTTTTTTTTTTTTGTATTTTTATACAAAGAAAAATATGATTAATTTCATTTTATAATTAACAATTTTCAGATTATTATTTATACTAATTTTATGGAATTTTGAATAAATTCTATTTTAATTAAATTCTATCAATAAGAATTTGTTAATGAAATATACAAGATAAAAGATATTATAACGTTATAATAAATTAATACGCAAACACAATTATTGGTTGTTAAACTTTCTGAATTGTGACAGTTCTATAATTTAACATTTCAATTATGCTTCAACTTCAACATTTAATGGCTCTTTAGAGATACTCGAAACAGGAAATTCAAATTCTATTAATAATAATAATATTAAGTTCGTGGTGAGATAAATAGATAAATTTTCATCTCAATATTTTAAATAAAATTAATAATACTAGAAAAAATTGAGGATGAAAAATGTGGAAAATCCTACATTAATTAAATAATTAAATTTCTCCAAAATTACTTTCACGTAAAAATTAATTTTTTTTTTAAATTTCA
Organism: Apis mellifera; assembly: GCF_003254395.2. Taxonomy (NCBI): domain Eukaryota; kingdom Metazoa; phylum Arthropoda; class Insecta; order Hymenoptera; family Apidae; genus Apis; species Apis mellifera. Next base: position 17,407,466 of record NC_037638.1, read on the forward strand.
TTGAAATAATTAAAATTATATAAAATGAAATAATACACATTTACAAACAATTAACAATAACTATTCTAATATATACATAAAATAGTATGAACAGTTTATCCAGTTTCCGGAAACTCCTTATTTAATCAATATTCCAGTTGTCAGTTTAATTGATCATTTTCCTGTTTCTGACATGACACGAGTAAATCACATTCCTATACAATATATGTAGAATGCTTGTATCAATCAAAATATAAAATAATAAACAAAATATCAATAATGATTGTTAAGATTAAGAATCCTTTTTTTTTTTCAAAAGAAAATCAAATAATCATTATGCATATAAAATCTATTTCTATTTTCTATTCTACTTCTAATCTATTTCTACTTCAATTTTTATTTCTTTTTTCTATCATCGTGCATGATGTGAAATAAAAAGATTTTCTAAAAAGAACCCGATATATTTTATGCATTTTTGCACATGATTCTTTTACTTTGGGAAAAGAGATGCAAAGAAAGTCGGTCATAGTTGTCCGATGCGCAACGCGATTTTCTTTCGCATTCTTTCACTTTCTTCTCGTGCTTACACGCTCGTTCATATGCAAAATCGTGAAACGGCATGCAATAAATAAGTGTACTTTGCATCTTTCCCAAGTTCACGTTCTTCCAGCAGGCGCCCGAAATGAAATAAAAATGCAGATAAGGATCGGTTATCCTGCTCGCGAGAGTTTTGCAAAACTTTGCAACGTTTTCATTTTCATTCGTACAGATGAAAGATAATATTTCAAATATATATCGTTTCTTGAAATGTTGATATTTATATTCAATAATATTTTTTATAAATTTTAATATTTTTTTCTTCTTTTGTTATTTGAAACAAACTAATCAATTCTAACTAACTAACGTGATAAATGTTAGGTATCACGTGACGAAATGGCAAACATTGCATAAATTAATTAGATTTAATGAACTGTAGTAAAGATCCATAAATCAACCAAAAGGTTCATAAATCAATTTAGGAAGAAATGTAATTATAAAACAATGATTGAACTAACAATGATTGAATTAATTTGTCTTTTTAACACGAAGTGTATCATGTTATCAATTATTGAAAAAGAAAATTTAATATCAGTATGAATAATGAATAATATTATCAGAAGTTTTTAATATTTATATCAAAAATTTAAATTTTCTAAAGAAATAATTGGCAATTAATGAAGTATTACGTCCTAAAATCATTAAAAATATATAATCAAAGTCGAGAAACTTGTGTAGAAATCCAATTCTCGCTTAACCCAAACTAAACCACAAATACATAAATCAAACTTCCATAAACAAACTAAATTAGAACATTCAACGCGATAAATCATCTATTAAACCCAAACCAAACCAAACCAAAAACCAAATCATAAAAATATTAAAATAAAATATTTCTCAAATTTCTCATTAAAATCATAAATTCGACTTAACAAATTATTCGTAAAATTTATAATAGTCAATCTATTTAATTAATTAATTAATCTTTGCTTTCCTATTTCATATAAAACGAAAGAATGGAACTTATTCTCAATATGGATTTGAATGAGAATGATGAATAATAATTAATTTCAAAATGGTTTTTCTATTTCTTAATTTTCATCTCTTGTTAAGTTGCTCTAGCCTGTTGTTTTCATTTCTTATTTTGTGACCCATTAGTTTGCGTTAATCAGGAACTTTCGTGCACCAATGTAATTTACAGTCGTTCGATTATGTCAAAGTGTCACGTTTGTCCCTTGAATCGATTGCAAAATGCAGACTGTGTCACTGATACCCTTTTATAATCCTTGACCTTTTTCTTTTACGATCCTTAATTTAAAATTCTGGATTCATCGAGATTAATTATTTATTTTAATTAGATATCGTGTCAATCCTTTGAATTGACAGTCATTGCATATTTAATCAGTGATATATCATACTCTTTCGCAATCTTTAACATTTCTTTCTTGCTATTAAACAATATTGTTTGTAATAAATATTTTCGTAGTAAATATGAATGGAAGAATTTTAAATTAATCTCTCGATGTTAATTTGCATGTGGATTTTGTTATTTTTCTAAATATTATTATATTTAATCAATATAACCAATTTTGATAGAAAATTTAATCGAAAAAAAGCTACTTTTATAATTGTTAATGAAATAAGGATTTTCATCTCGAGAATTTATCCTTCGTTCGTGAAAAGTCCAGTTTCAAAGAGTTCGTCAGCTATTAGAAATTAATCTCGAAACGAGTCGATACGTCTATAGAGGAAAGATATAAGGGATGAAGATCGTATCTTGCTTAAATCCGTAACTCTGAATCTTTCTCGTTTTAAAGATAAATGAGACATATACAAGTACGTTATGAAAAAGATCGTCGAAGTAAAGTAGATCAAGAGATATAGAAGAAACGTAGAATAAGAGCCAGGAGCACGTATCAGAAGTCTCTTTCTCGCGAATCTGTGAGGCACGAAATAAGGTCACCAAAGGATGAAATATGATTTGCATGCCATGGCGCTCACCTGTCACGACCTATTTTCCTCCACCTAACTATCTATCTTTCTTCGACAAGAATCATTGGAAAAAAGCAATTCAAGTTTCGTCTCGCTCTTGATTCGACTCGACTCTATTCAATTTGACTCTCGAATAGTCGGAGTAGAAAGAATCCAATCGAATTGGGTCGAAGTAAACTGAAATGGTTCAAAACGAATTAAAATCGAAACGAATCGAAAGCGAGTTGGAACGAATCGAATCAAAAGTGGATTAAAAAAGTAAATCGGATTAAAATGGAGCGAAAATGAAGAGCGGAGCGAAGTGGAATAGAACGAATCGAAATGGAGCAGATTAGAGTAGAGTATAAATCGGATTGAGGTGAAGTGAATCAGAGTAGAACTGAGCAAAACGGATTAGAGCGAATCGAAGCGGGTCAGAACAGATCGAATTTAAATAGAGTTCACAAAGGTTGGATGCAATACGAAGTTACATGAATAAATTTTACAGGGAATTGTTACACAGAATTTACCCACGTTACAAGAAACTTCAATATGAACAAGAAATAACTAAATTACTGAATTTCCTTTGCGGATTGTAATCAGAATGGTTCAATTGACGCATAATTAGTTACGTTTTGCAAGAATTGCACACTGCAATATTCAAAGCTCGATAAATGTCACAAATTAGTGGTAAAAAATGAAGAACGTTTCGAGCTACGTACGGTATAATAGTACCACGCAAAGCTGTTCGAACAGCGATTGCAATTTAGGAACGAGAAAACATTTCTATATTTTTGCATCTACTTGTCCTACTTTCTTACGAACGCTTCTCTGACCCATAAGTGAAAAATAAATATTTAAATGTTTCAAAGTGGCTTCCAATGCTCAATGCACTTTCTTCAAGTTCCCTTTTTGAACATGAACATTAAACGTTAGTTCTTTCTAATTAAAAATATTCTCCTCTATAATTAAAAATCTATACTTGATATTTTTCTTTCAATACAAATGATAGATTAATGAAATTAATTAATTTTTTAAAAGTATCTCTGATTGAATTTCTTAAAAATATTTATAAAAAGCAAACATCGGATGACATAATAATTTTATACAAATCTTTAAATTTGCATTATATCTATAAATATAAAAGAATTATTACATAATTCTTCATAGCATTCATAATTTCATAACTTCGATATTTCATTTTTTAATAAAAAATGAAAGAGATTGTACACATACAAAAAGTAAATTGTACATATTAAATCATAAGTTAAAATAATCCTAAGATAAATCAATCGAGTAGTGGTGTAAATCTTGAAAGCATGAAATCACGTGTGCATAATAACGAACGCATTCATGAAAGCAACAGTTTCTTCCATGCAAGTACACAATTATTCACATTCATTAACCTCTGCTGTTAATTTAGACAGTCGTTCATGTCTCATATGATTTATCATCATTATTTCTTACTTCTTTTTTATTATTTCCTTTTCGTTATCTTACATTACTTCATAATGAACTGACTTTATCCTTATATTTTATTATCAAGCTATTTCTTTGTGTTAATAATTCTTCAATTTAAAAGTAACACGAAATCTCCAAATCAAAATTAATGGAGTGCAATAAAAGTAAACAAGAAAAATGAAACCAAATCCAATTTGATATGTTTAAAAATTTCCATTTATCTGCTCATCTCATCTACATCCAGCACACTCCTGAATTCGTCTCTTGATTCATCGCAAACCGAATTGGCTCTCGATTCGATCGACAAGATAATTAGTCGATCGATAATCGGTTTAAGATACACCATCAAAAGCTATTGGCAAGCGTCTAAATGGAGAAGCCATGCAAATATCCGCAAGTGTGTCCACCAATTGGACGATAGAGTTCTCGATTGAGTGGAACAACAAGTAGACTAAAGATATAAAGCGTAGCTGAGTATGGTATTTGCATGAAATTGCATCAGAATGCAGGATAAGAACCATTGTTGATATAAGAAGTTGGAAGTAGTTGGATGATTTGATAAAGGTACAAGACGGTGAATTTGAGTTTTGCACGTGCTTTGAGTTTATGCTCACATATGTAAACTCGCTTGCCTTCTTAAATATATGTACTCTGCAAGGTATACATACTTCTTTCTCCCTCCAGTAGATGTAATTTCGAAGCAATTCTTCGCGAGATTGTGCGTTACCTTCGTAAAATTCCTAAGGTATTTCATCATGGAAAATGCGATTTTTCTTTCATCGTTTTCTCTTCCTCTCTTTCTTCTTGTTTGAACAAGTATTTATAGTATTTTGATAATGACTTATGAATTCTAATATTAATAAGTGAGATTTTAAATTTTTTTTATCGTTAAACAATAATTAATTTAATTATACAAAGATATAACGATATAGAGTGTTTTTATTAAATATTGTGTATAATTTTATTTTAAATTAAATTTATTAGAATGAAATTTTAATTAATCATCGATTGTTTCAACTACTATATGTTAAATTCATTTATGTATATTCAATTGAGAAATTGTAGATAATTGAAATATTCGTAGAAATAGATTTCCTGTATGTTCTCCAGATCATCCTCTCTTAAATTTTAAATATATTTGGAGGAATATATTTCACTTCATTACTAATTAACAATTTTTATTAAATGATTGAGAACGAATTGAGATGTCATTCATTTATTGATATTTAACAAGTTTAACGATTTATTAAGATGGACTAATCTTCGTTAAATGTTTGAACATTATAAAATCATCAATTAACAAGTTTCCATAGCATAATAATGAGTTACAGAGGGAAATTGGCTAGTCTTTGAAAGACTTGTCCTTGTCGTCTTGTCCTCTTCCGATTTTTTTCTCCTTTCTCTCTTCTTGCAATACGTATATAAATGAGAGATAGATGGCACATGCGAAGTTATGTACATAGTGGGTCGATATACTACCCTGAGGCATGGTTCTACGACTATTCTGTCAATTTCCACCCCATTCATCATCCGACATCCATGTCTGGATCTCGTATGAACGTTCACGTGTTAGATGTTAGTCGTCATACGCCTAAAGAAATTTCTTAGCAAATATTAAACACATTCGACAAACGATTTAAAGATGTACGTTCATAACGTAACATTTGATACTTTAAGATCGAGAGTAACATTTCGTTTTTATCTTCTCTTTTTTTTCTCTTTTTTTCTTTATGTGGAAATATGATTTACATTCACGTTTCATAAGCGGAAATTTGATATTCCAAAGATGTGCTTCGAAAGTGTGCCGAAATATCGATCTGAGTTCGATATAATGTTCTCGGATGTTTTGTCGGAAATTTCTTCATAGCTTAATAATCCTCGTGTGTAATTTTTATGTGTCTATAGAATTTTATATTAGATTTTATAATATATTGATGTTTGTTAAAGTGTTTGCTTTTAGAATATTTAATTAGATAGTTGTATTTTTCTTTAATAAAATTTTTTATCTTATAAGGATCTTATGAGAAATTCAATAGGTAAATTTGATGAAAATTTTATGAAGATAATTCGTATCACTTTCATGGAATGATTTATTAAATGACTATTAATTAAATGAATACGCTAACCAAAATAATTAAAGATATACCTAATTAATTCTCGCTTAATTATTTTCTCTAATATATCAATTGTAAATTTGAAAGGATGTCTTGAGTCAAATCCTGCTGAAATATCCTATTTAAATGAAATTCGATCAAATTCTACAAAGGAATCATTCCTTTCGGAAGTAGTTTTCTGCATGAATTGGTGTGCGTCTTCGAGTAGAATCCATAGATTCGGAAGTACGATTTTCCAGAAATTGATTTGCTAGAGAATGAAATTTTGACATGAAAAGGCGATTGTCCAAGAAGATTGATCAATTTTGCGATGAAAGATAAGATAAGAATAAGAATAATTGGAAAATTTAAGAAATAATAATGATTTATTAGTAGATTCATAATTAATTTCTAAGTTATTAAATTATTATGAACGAAATGAAATTATTTTTCATTGTAATATATATAAAATATTTTTGATTACTCGGATGAAATTTTGTAATTAATTTTTTCTCAAATATTTAATATAATCTTTTATAAAACATTTTCTGATTACGCATTACATTTTCTGTTGATTTATATAATTTTCATTTCTGCTTTGTAATTCCTATAATATTTCATCTCTTATGGAACATTTTTTAATTACAAAGTTAAAATTTTATGAATTTTTATTTAATATTTCTTGCATAATAAATTAAAGAATATATTTCTTGGAATTTTGTGAAAAAGAATTTAAATTGGTCAATCTTGAGTATTTATCTCAAATTAAAAGATTCCATAAAATTTTACCGTAATTCCATAAAATTTTAACGTAAAAGAGAATTCTTTTACGTTAAAAGATTATTAAAATTAATACGAATATAGAAGTACAAAAATAATTTCAAACCACGAACAGGATTTGGAAATAATTATAAATCGCAAAATAAAAAAAAAATTACAATTTAATATATTTTCTACTAAAGAAAAAAAAGAGAAAAAGATAAAATATTCTTGATCGCGAATAAGTGTTCCTCATACTTCGTTCCTCGCTTTAAAAGATTTTAAAATAAATTTTTCTGGTTACCCTATAATTTTTACAGAAGAAAATTTCGATAAAAAGAATTTTTACGATGAAAAATTGGTTTTTCCATGAACAATTTATCGTAACACCCCTTTCGTGCAACATTTTTCAAACACGCTCATTCGATTGCGATGGCATGTACACTTCTGTGCATATAATTCTGCATAATTTACGCCTCCGTGATAATACCAAGTCCCAGCTGTCCCGTATCAATTTCCCGACACCCTCGTTCGTGGTTACATTGCATCTGGTCAACTACATTTCTATATAACTTCCCTTGTACAGGATCGCGCAATATTGGTGCCCTGACACGATATTATATGTTACGGAAAATTACATTTTCCTATGTAATTGTGTTTTATTTTCGTCCATATTTTCTTCTTTTCTTTTTTTCAAATATAAAAACTTTTTCTTTTCATCTACAATTTTTTTCAATATTCATTCATTAGATTTATATTATACTTGATCGAAATTTATATATAAGCTCATAATATTTGAAAAATTAAATATTTTATTCTAAAAAGTTACTCTTCTATCTTTAATCCTTTATCTACATTTCTACACAATTGTTATATTCCATTATACTCTTTATATCTATACAATTTAATAATTATAATATCTAAAAATTAAATTCATTAGTCCAAAATCTTCTAACAACTTAAACTATTACAATAGTGATATAATCACTATAAAAACAAAATATTTAAATTGAAATAATACATCAAAGACATTCTAGTAACATCAAATTAACTTAATCTACAACCTCTACATCCTTTGCTCATTTTATCTCAACTAAGTTCCATTTTCATATTCATTCCTCGATATACATAACTCGTTCTCTTTCACTCATCATGTGAGAAATGGATTGCAAGTCGAGGGAAACTTGCATATAACTCGCGACAACTAACAGAACACCACACTTGCGCAACACTATATATAAACAAGTACAAGTATAGATATAATAGAATTCACAGTTTGATGGTCTGCGGTCGCAATCATGCAAATACATAAGGATGGACGCTGGATATAATCCGGAATTTCCTATTTTCTCACCTAGTTCTCGATATGACATGATTATTCTGTGAAAAAAATGAAAGATGAATCGAAATCGATCAAAATTGAAAAATCAAATAAGGTGTTAACAGAGAAGAAGATGAATTTGTGAGATTTATACAGATATAAGATCAAAAGAATTGAACATATTCTAAATAAATTAATCCATACATACGTGTAAATACATGTAAATTTTCATTTCTTATTATTCATTATTGCAAAATTTTTAATTTTTGTGTATATTACATAACTTTTTTTTTATAATTGATAAATTCTAATCGATTAATTTATGTCATAACTATAATCAAATATTACTATTTTTAATAAAAAAAAATCTCTACCATATTTAAAATTTATGTCATCTCTCTTCACATCTCTCTTTTCATCTTTTAAATTTTTTTCTGAAGATTCAATATAAAAGCTATCACTTGCAAATATTTAAGAATATTTATTTTATAGCAAAAATATGAATTTTATGAAAAACTTTATGGAAAAATTAATTTCAAAAATATTTTTTAATAAAGTCAAATCAATTAAGAAATATAAAATCATTGTAAAAATACGCAAGTCTTTGAATTATGTATCCAGATGGCAGTGTATATGACAGAATATAATTTAATTTCTGGGACGAATAATGGTAATTAAATTTTGTGAAACGTGAGTGACATAATGATTGTTTCGTGTGGAAGCAGCAAAGTATAAATGTCGAAGTTGGAATGTGATATTTTCAAGAGAATATGTAGAATTAATGTTTGTGTCGTTTGTTTCAATTGTTAAAATATTAATTATGAAAGATAAATATAAAATATTTATTTGAATAATTATAATTGTTCGAGTTCATAAACAATATAATTGAAATTGAGAGATAAAATATTTAATAACTATTATAAAGATAATTTGAACGAATATTAATTGATATTCAATTGATATTATTCAACTTGTCTGACTATATTAATTTATTCTATTTTTATCTACATTATAATTATCTTATTTCACATTATATTTAAAATATTTTTGATATATCTTTGATAATGATATAAATGAAAATCCTTATTAAATATATTCATATTTATCTAACAATTCTAATAACATTTCCATTAATGTGAATTTTCGCAGGGTATAAAGCACAAATAACGGTGAATGGGTTCAATTCTAATCCCTATGTATGTGCATACATAGGATGTTCAAATCGTTTTATGCAAATACCTGTAAAATAGAACTAGATTAAGTTCCAAAAAATGTTTTACGTATCGTTTTAAATAATTTCACGAAGCATAAAAGCTTAATCCGTTAATTTTTCTTTTAAAAGTTCAAAAGAAAAAAAAAATATTTAAATCTTTGTTTAATTATTATATTAATTATTACATTTCGCAGAAAAATTTCCAAAATTAAATTCTATGTATCACATTTTAATTTATATATCAGATTATATTTAAATATCATTAAATTATTATACTTAAAATTATATAAAATTATAAGATCTGAAAAATTTCTCGGAATTTTCATGGATTAATTTATATGAGACATCCTATATAACTGCATGTATTCTACATGCATTCACGCGAATACGTGAAACGACCGCGCGCTCGAACAGAGATTTGCATAGGAGGATGATCAAATAGAGCGTGTCGCTGAAAGGAGGATATAATCTGGTTTTTCGCACACCGTTCGTTCTCTCTGGTTCCGAGCTTTAGCTGTTTACTCGTGGGCCATTGCGCCAATAGGATTATGAGCGGATAGAAGCTGGCAGAAAATGCGAAAATCATCAACCTAGGTCACCGTTTCATGATACTGAAAATTCATGAGATTTAGATGGCCGATTTTATGAATTAAACGTTATAAATTAAATTTATTGATGAATTCCATTGTTTCATATAATATGGAATAAAATTCGAAATATTAATCTTTTTATTTTTTTAAGAATTAATTTCCCATTATCTCTTATAACTCTATTTTAAATATATCTATTTCAGATTTATTTAAAACTGTATTTTGGATATTATATTATAAGCGAAAATTATATAATTATATTAAGATTTTAGATTACTTAAGTAATTTTAAAATTATTTAGAATACTCTATTTAAATTTTAGTTTTACTATATGCATAATAATTTAATGCGTTTGGCTGGAGATTAATAGTGATCTCCAATTTAGTTGCATAGGCATGTTCTGTAGATAAACATATATATATATATAGATTTCAACAAATACATTGAAACGAATTTATATTCATGAAACAATAGTGATGAAAGTTCATATAACTGTTTGTCCTCTCTGATTTCCAATATATATATATAAGCCACTTTTATAACTGTAACACGGTTGACTTCACGGAGAATGCTATTGGAAATTTTCGACACGTACTGCCCTTATCAAGCGGCCAAAGTATAATGATTTATAGAACATTTAAAGGTGTTAGATGTTGCCAATAAGATCCTGTCTAAGATACGAAGCTTCTTCGTATCTCAGCAGTCGATCAAACTGGAATTAATCTTTATGAAGTTATGTATGAGCCAAGAATCCTAAGATGCCATTTTATTTTAAGAAAAAACCTAACTCAATTATTATAATTTAAAATTAGTTTCATAAATTATATGAAATTTTTGTTTCACTATTCCTAAAGATAAAAACAACAATTCAAATTGTAAAAAGTTTGAAAAATTTACAATAATATTATAATAGTAATAAAGAACAACAACAATAATATAAAAATATAAGCATAATAAACAACTGTATGCATTAAATTTATCGCAAAACTTCTATCCGCTGTAACGTTATTTATAACATCGTGTTATAAAATAAAACGATATAAAATAAAAATAAAAATTCACGATTAAACATTTCATTTTATGATACTGCATTTCAGATAATCGCTATTCACTGCATCCACTTCGCGGTTCGATTATCGCAGCGCATATTTTACTTATATTTAAGAAAGCAACAAATCTTTTAAAATTTCTTCCAACATCTTATCGTTTCTCTGGTGAATCTCAAATATTAAATGAATTTCACGATGCTTTTTTTCTTTTTAAACTATCTTTGCTTTCAAAGAAATTCAATGGATGATAGAAAGATGATGATTAAAAAGACCATGTCACTATTTTCTTTGATATTTTCTATCGTTGAATCAAATAGCTATGATATAAACGTCATAATGTTTAAAGAATCTCTACAATTCTCAAGAATAGTATTATTTCAATATATGTAGTTCTTGAAAGTAATAAAGATATCTCTTTTTTAAATAATAGCTCTATTTTTTTATAAAATAAAAGCTTGAAAATATAATTGTAGAAATTATTTTGATATCTTTTATATTATTTGATCCAACAACAAATAAATATATTACATTGTATTATAGTGAATCTAAAATCTAAATGTTTGCATATTATTACTTTATCAAATTTTATTATTCGTTTTAGCGTTTAGAATAAATTATACCAAAAATATAATTTTTATAATTCACCTTATATATCCGTACCATCCCCAAAAACCAATCGTTATTTTCCACCATGATCAGATACTTTTTTTCATTTCTAAAACCGGCAAAAGTCACGATCCATAAACCGCGCGAACAATGTAAAATTTATCGAGCTTCGCATCGCCCATATGCATCGATTTACAAACCTTCTGGCAAACATTGACGAGATTTTTCCAATCTGCAAATAGTTGAGAAGCGAACGTGAAGCATTATATATCGGTGGCCCGTGTATAAACATTTCGCCAAGTTAAATTAACGAAGCCGATATCCGCAATGGCGCGTCGGCTGCATATTGCATAATTGCCAATCGATTCAGACCACGACGGGCATCGAACTCGGGCAAATTGATGGCCGAATGCAAATCAATTTAATTGCGTTCACGAGAGGACAACCGACATCTGGAGGAAACTTGGTCACCGGCTGAATGTCTCGACAATTGTAATCGCGATTTGGTATTCGATATCCGATGATCATCGCTATGATTCGTGAATCTCGCTAATCCCGCTTCCATGAAAGTCGCGGTTAAACGATGCATCAGCAAGTTTACAATTTGCTGTAACTCTTCCGTAAATTTCTCGTAAATTTTTATATACGTGTTTTTATGATTATGTCGATTGAATGCGTTGATTAAAGTTTGAATTGTGAATTTGGCAATTTCGAGTGTTTGGATAGATTGGGTAATAAAAATCTCTGAAAATTCGAGTTGTTTTTCGATAGTAGACATTATGTTCAAAGTTACTATTGATAGCTTTATCGCGATGTGAAAAATACTCGAAGGTTTTACTCTCAAATGTATTAAAATTAATGTATTAACTTATTCTTTAAATGTTTTTTTAGTATTAAATTTAAATACGCAAATAAGATTGATTTTTATAACTTGTTTTTAACAAATGAAAATTAATTACGATGCAATTAACAGTATTTGAGGCTACTCTCGTTATTCGAAAAAAAAAATGTCAACTAATTTTGTAAGGAAGCTTTATGGGAAATTAGTTCGAAAGTTGATTCTTTTAATGGATTCTTCTTTCTGTTCTTACGTCGAGGACAAATTAAAAAGTTTCTGTATAAATTGCGCTTAAGATAGACGTATTCCAAGATCACCAAGGAATTTCGATGAAATAATTATAAACTCGTCATTATCGAATTGAAAATTAATAAGAAATAAGAATTAATTGTCATAAAATTCGAGAAAATTTTTATTTAGATTAAAAATTTCGAAAAATTTAAATAAATAAAAATTTCTAATTTGCAATTTGAATTTAATGTGGATCATTTGTTGTATAATTTCCTAACAAAAAAGGAAAAAGGAAAAAGATAATACTTGACATCAAATTTTATATCATAAAATATTGAAATATAGTATAAATAATATAAATTGAATAAGAGAAATTAATTCGCTTAATTAAAAGTGAGTCATGCGTTTTAATTTTAAATTTTATATTTTAAAATTTAAATTTTACTTCACACGCAGCTCGTCGTGCAAAATTAATTATCGTGCTCGTTTAGATCATAACATAAATTAAATTATCAAATAGAAGCAAGAGAAGGAGGGAATAATTGAAAGGTAACATGAAAAATATTGATCAGTGCTTAATGAGAACTTCGTTTGTCATTGAAAATCTCATCATCAAAGAGAAGTTTTTAGGATTACAACATCAAAGACATTTCTCACCGAAAGAGAAGTACACAATTATTCCACGCTGATGAACAAATTCATTTTCATGAAATGAAAAATATTTAATTAGACACAGCCGAGGTAACAAAGAATCATTTGTGTATGTGCATAACATTTGCACATACGATAATTAATAAAATACTGAAAAATCATCTATTGAACAATTAAAAACATATTTATTTCCTAAACGATAACAAAATTTGTAATAAACTTGCGATAAAAAATATTTAAAAAAATTGGTCAACGATATTTCTTCGATCCCTTCATCATCAATTCATACGTTTATCCTTGCAAATTTTTCGTAAAATTAAA